>NC_133666.1:416010275-416263137 GCF_037893015.1 Macrotis lagotis
AGGTCTTTGTTGTCATTGTTATTGTTCAGTCATTTCAGTTGTGTCTGATTCTTTGTGACTGTGTTTGGGCAGAGATACTAGAGTGGTTTGTCACTTCCTTTTCCAACACTTTTTACAGATGAAGAAATTGAGACATACAGGGTTAAGTATCTTGCTAATTCATTTTGCAAAACAAGGAAATTCTGGGACTTAGTTTCCCTTTTTTTTTGGTAAAAGAATGGGCTAAATAAAAAGATCATGAGGTAACTTCAAATCTTATGATCTAAAGTTTAAATAAGATTTGTATCCCTGCTTTCAAGGAGTTGTCTGATAGATAAATATCATATGTGAGTGAAGCAAAAAATAATTGCATTAGAGAGTTGACAGAAAAGTGTTGTTTAAGATTTGGGGAAAGGATTTGAGGGGAACAATCCCTCTCACTGGAGCAATAGGAAGGGAATGAGAAGAGGTTTCTTCAAAAGAGTCTGACTTTAAAGGAATTCAATAGTTGAAGAGAGAACCACAGGACATTATAGAAACTGTGAGCAAAATCTCAAAGTATGGATGGAGAGGAATATGAAATAAGGTTGAAAAGATTGAGGTGGTTTTAGATTGTAGAAGGCCTTCTACACACACACACACACACACACACACACACACACACACACACACACACACACACATAGGTTTTTGCAAAACAATGGAGTTAAGTGACTTGCCCAAGGCCACATGGCTAGGTAATTATTAAGTGTCTGAGTCTGAATTTGAACTTGGGTCCTCCTGACTCCAGGGCTGGTGCTCTATCCACTGTGCCCCCTAACTGTCCCATTAATCAATATTTTCAATGAATAGATATCATAGGATCATAGATTGGTAGCGCCATGCCTCAGTGGCCAGAATGCTGGACTTGGAGTTAAGAAGATCTGAATTCAAATGTGCCCTCAGATACTTTCTGCTTGAATGATCCTAGATAAGTCACTTCACCACGTCTACCTCAATTTCTGCATCTATGAAATGGAGGATCATGATACCATCTACTTTACAAGGTTATTAAAAGAATCATGAGAGATATTATATTGCAGACTTTAGGCACTATAGTAATGCTAACTTTTATTCTTTATAGAAAGATCTAAGAGGCCAACAAACACTAATTTTATGGATAAGGAAACTGAGGCACTGAGATGTTAAGCATCTTGCTTAGGGTCATATAACTTGAAAGAATCTGAGTACATATTTGAACTCAGGACTTTCTGACAAAATGGAATCTGATCATAGACCCTTAAAAACCAGTCTAAGAAGTTTGAGTTTTATCTAGTCCTCAAAGAGATGGGAGAACTAGATCATCTTACTCATCTCCTGAGGAACTTATTTGTGGTCTAAGAAGCAACACCTAGAAACAAACATGGAACAACAAATTGGTTTACGATTGGAAAAAGAGTGCGACAAGCCTGCACATTGCCAACTTATTTATTTAGCTTTTATGCAAAGTGCATCATGTGAAATGCCAAGTTGGATGAATCAAAAGGAAGAATTGCAGGGAGAAATAACACTCAGAAATGCAGATGATACCACTTTGATGGAAGATTGTGAAGAAAAATTAAGTAGCCCCTTGATGAGGATGAAAAAGGAAGTATAAAAACTGGCTTGAATCTTAATATTAAAAACAAACAAACAAATACATTAGGATCATGGCAACTGATCCCATCATTTACTGGCAAATAGAGGGAGAAGAAATGGAAGCAGGGTCAGATTTCATAGTTTTGGGTTCAAAGATCACTGCAGACAGACAGCAACTACAGCCATGAAATTAAAAGAAGTTTGTTCCTTGGAAGGAAAGGTCTGGAAAATCTGGACAGCATACTAAAAAAAACAGAGACATTGCCTTGCTGACAGAAGTTCATATAGTCAAAGGTATGGCTTTTCCAGTAACTGAATGCCATTTGCAAATTGTGGTGCTAGAGAAGATTTTTCAGAGTCTCTTGGACAATAATGAGATCAAATTAATCAATACTCAAAGAAATTAATTCAGGCCATTCACTGGATGTTCAGATATTAAAGTTGAAGCTTAACAACTTTGGCCACATAATGAGAAGACAGGATTCATTGGAAAAGAGCCTGATGTTGGGAAAGATTGAAGGCAAAAGGAAAAGGAAACAGCAGAGGAAACACAGAAACAATCTACATGAACTTGGGCAGACTTCAACTGATAGTGGAGAGTAAACGGGCCAGGCATGCTATAGTTCATGGATAGTCCAACATAAGAGTTGGACATGATTAAATAACAACAAAAATGACAACAACTTCTTGACTCCTGGTCTTGCATTCTTTCCACTGAGACAGCTAGCTCATAACTTTTAAAGATAGGACTTGAACCAGGGTCTTGGTGAATATAGATCTCAGTATACTTTCTGTAAAATTACACTGTCTTTTGGAGGAGGAATGGTATGGTTGAGTGGTAAGAGAGGGTAAAATGACATTGAGAAATAGTTAATAGTTCAGTTTGATGGGACTGTAGAGCATAAGAATGGGATTTATATGTAGTAAGGAGAGAAAGTTGAATTGGAATCTGATCACAGACCCTTAAAAGCTAGTCTAAGAAGTTTGAGTTTTATCTATTGGTATCAGCATCTCACTCTCATTTATGTGGAATGAGTATTGTTGACAGACCTACTAATTAGTGCAATGATTTTGGCAATATGAAGGATAGTCTAGAGTTAGGTGATAAGATGATATTATAATTGTCCATGTAAAAGTAGATAAAGTCCTGAAGTAAGTTGGTAAAAATAAGAGTGAAAAGAGTATAGAGAAAAATCAAATTAACTTGGAAATTGATTGCAGGGGATAAATAAGGTAAAGGGAGGAGTCAAGGGTGACTCTGAGATTTCAGGTCAGGATCACTGGAGGATGGAACTATCAAAAACAAAAAAAAGGGGGGGTTATGAGGTCAATTTAAATAACCAAAAAGAATGTATTAACCTATTACTATGTACAAGACCCTGGGCATACAAAAACAAAGATTAAACAGTTGATTAGTGGTAAAAATGAAGTATTTTATTTTCAACATGTCAAGTTTGAATTGCTTTTAGTGCTAGTTGATACTTGGAAATTTGGGAATTGAATATATGAGGGGAGAGATTGAGGGTAGATATGTAGAGATTGGTAAAACACAACCTAGAGGTCAAAACTGAATCCTTGGGGACAACTACGAGGAAAGAGTGTAAAGAGAGAAGGGGCATATAGATTTAAAACTGGAAAGTATGGGAAAAATAACTTAGTTCAATCTCTTTATTTTACAAAAGAAGAAATTAAGGACTCGAAAGTTTCAGTGACTTCTCAAAGCAGAAAGTAGCAGAATTAAGAAGGCAGTGGAATAACATCCAGGTTCCATAGTACTAATGCCAGAATTCTCTGGACTGCATCATAAGGACTGAAGATAAAGCCTTTGGGGCCAACTACATTTAGGCACAACTATATTTGGGTAGTGGAAGAAGGACCAATCAGCTAATGAATCTGAGGAGCAGCAGTCAGATAGAGAGGAAGAAAACCAATCTAGGGCAATGTTGTAGAAACCAAAGGAAGAGCAAGTATATAGAAGGAAAGAGTTGTTGACAATGTCAAATGTCATAAAATGGTCAATGAGGATGAGAACTAAGGAAAGGCCATTGGCTTTCTAGCTCATTGATGTCTTTTTAGAAAGGTGGTAGACTCAGAAGAAGATTACAAAGACTTGAAGAATAGATAGGTATGAGGAAGTAGAGGTCCTGAATATGACCTATTTCTCTAAAAAGCTTAGCAGGTAAAGAAAAGAAATTTTACTAGAGTAATTAACATGTAAAGTAAGCTGACAAACACAACATGATTTGTGGAAGGAGAGAAAAGTAACAACTAGGAATGAAGAAAGGGTTCTTTTGGAGGAATGTATGATGAATCTGAAAGAAAACTAAGTATTGTAAGAACCCAAGGTATGCCATTTTTATCTCAGCCATCCCATTAAGTTGAAAGCCAAGAGAATCCTACAGGAACTCAATTGGAGATCTGGAGGTTCTGGATTTATGAAAACAGGGCAAACAAAGCAGGACATACTCTCCCAGAGCTGTGCTCTTAATACTCCTTAAATTTTCTCCCCTGGAGCAAAACCTCAACCACTCCAGCCTAGATTCAGTTCTACCAGAAAGGAGTCTAAGAGGAAGAGTTTGAATAATGAGGGATTTATTAAATAATGTAGGGTTTCAGAGCTCCTGGAGAAGTAGATAAGAGAAAGTTGACTGACTGAGCTGAGCTAGACAGGGATGAGAAGAAGAGAATCATTAGATAAAACTGGAAGAGATCTTAGAGGTCATTGAATTTAACTCCCTTCTTTTAAAGAGGATGACATTATCAAAACTGTTTGGTATTGGCTAAGAAATAGAGTGGTGAACCATTGGAATAGACTAGGTACAAAAACAGGAGACGATTATAGTAATCTGCTGTTTGATAAACCCAGAGTCCAGCTATTTGGGATAAAAACTCCCTCTTTGATAAAAACTGCTGGGATAATTGGAAGTTAGTATGGAAGAAACTTAGATTAGACCAACACCTCACACCCTTTACCAAGATAAGATCCAAATGGTTACAGGACATAGACATAAAAAACAATACTATAAGCAAATTAGAAGATTAAGGACTAGTCTACCTGTCAGATCTATGGAAAGGGGAACAGTTTATGACTAAAGAAGAGTTGGAGAACATAACTAAAAACCAATTAGATGATTTCGATTACATTAAATTAAAAAGCTTTTGCACAGATAAAACTAATGTAATCAAGATCAAAAGAAAAGTAGTAAATTGGGAAACAATCTTTACAATTAATGATTTTGACAAAGGACTCATTTCTAAAATATACAGAGAACTGAGTCATACTTTTAAAACAAAAAGCCATTCCCCAATTGACAAATGGTCAAAGGATATGCAAAGGCAATTTACAGATGAGGAGATCAAAGCAATCCATAGCCATATGAAAAAATGCTCTAAATCATTAATTATTAGAGAAATGCAAATTAAAGCTTCTCTGAGGTACCACCTCACACCTCTCAGATTGGCCAGTATGACCAGGAAGGATAATAATCATTGTTGGAAGGGATGTGGGAAATTTGGCACACTATTACACTGTTGGTGGAGCTCTGAACTCATCCAACCCTTCTGGAGAGCTATTTGGAACTATGCCCAAAGGGCAACAAAAATGTGCATACCCTTTGACCCAGCAATACCACTACTGGGTCTATACCCTGAAGAGATGAGGAAAAAGGGTAAAAACATTACTTGTACAAAAAACATTTATAGCAGCCCTGTTTGTGGTGGCAAAAAATTGGAAATCCAGTAAATGTCCTTCAATTGGGGAACGGCTTAGCAAACTGCGGTATATGTATGTCATGGAACAGTATTGTTCTATTAGAAACCAGGAGGGATGGGATTTCAGGGAAGCCTGAAGGGATTTGCATGAACTGATGCTGAGATGAGCAGAACCAGAAAAACACTGTACACCCTAACAGCAACATGGGGGTGATGTTCAACCTTTGAAGCACTTCCTTATTCCATCAGTGCAACAATCGGGAACAATTTTAGGCTATCTGCAAAGGAGAGTGTCATCTGTATCCAGATAAAGAGCCGTGGGGTTTGAACAAAGTTCAAGAACTATTCCCTTTAATTTAGAAAAAGACTGATAATCTTATTGTCTGATCTTGTTACCTCTTAGACTTCTTGTCTCTTCCTTAAGGATGTGATTTCTCTCTCATCACACTCAATTTGGATCAATGTACAACATGGAAACAAAGTAAAGACTGACAGTTTGCTTTCTGTGGGGTGGGGGGGGAGGGAAGTAAGATGAGGGGAAAATTGTAAAACTCAAATAATGTCTTTAATAAAAATAAATTAAAAAAACAAAAACAAAAAATAAAGAGGATGACATTGTGACATCAAAGAGATTAAATCACTTGTCCATCTTCACAAAGCTAGTATATGTCTGAGTTGGCATTCAAACTCAGGGCTTTCTGCTTCCAAATGCAAAGCTACAGGGAAAAGGATTTTCACTCAGGGTAGGGAAAGGATTCTGAATTTAAGGATTAGAATGTTATATAACTAGAATTTTCTAGGAAAAGGGCAGGCAGAGAAGTAGTAGTATGATAATAGTTAGCATATATATATATATATACATATATATATGTATATATGTAGTGCTTTAAGGTTTACAAGGCTTGTAGAATAATAATACCCTTGTGCTTTTAATTAGAACATTGGCATGATGAAGTCTCTGCTAATGGCATCTCCTGGGTAATCAGCAAAGGTGATTATAATGGGAGATGGTTGAAGCTTATGGGACCCACAAACTTGAATATCCTCATTACATTCTTAACTAGAATAGAGGTAATTTTTTAATCCCCATAGAGCAGAGGTTTTGACCTTTTTTTTGGTAGTATTAACCCCTTTGACAATTTGGTGAGGTGTAAAGAAGACTTTTCAGATTAATCTTTAAATGCAGAAAACAAAAAATGTAGGATTATAAACATTATATGGAAATAGAGTTAGCAAAAATATTTTTAATAAAAGTTCATAGGCCCCAGGTAAAGAACCTCTATCTTTGAGAGTACACACATGTTTACTTGTCACTATTCAAAAAGACAAAGAACAGTAACATAATGCTTTTTTTTTTAAATAAAGAGACTATACCAACAATAAAGACTAATTAGCTTGTGTCTTCCAAGCTTAGTGGAACTGATAGAGTGTTCTCATAAGTGCTTATTTTATAAATTGCCAACTCTAAGAATAAAATCTAAAGGAACCATTATTCATGACCACACCTATCAGAGTCATTAACATTGCAGTTTAGCTGTTGTGAGATGTGAAGTCACAAAAAGGAAACGCCAGGTTGAACTGGGCAGTCAACCGATGTCTTACCTGGAGGTGCTTAAAAGACTAGGGAGAGAAATTTTGCAGCATCCTACTGATAATGAATGACTGCTTACAGAAGAACCAGTTATTTTAACTGTAGCTGGCAGCCAAAACCTATCGTATTTCTCAAGGAGCTGCTCCACTCTGCAGGGTCACCTCTTTGACTGGCTGCTACCCGAGCAGTGGAAAATTTCCATTCAAAACGCTCTGCTTGCCCAGTGGGGAAGAGGTGCGGCAGCCAGAGCTCCTTGCTGTGGACAGGACATTAAAGATGATGTTGATTCCTTTTTTGGCAGCTCTGAAGGATGGCGATCATAGTTCCCCTCGATGGTCAGGCTGTAAAACACTGCTGACTCAAGAAGGTGGTACTGATGTTGTAAATAATTTTAAGAACTTTCGGAACTGTTCAGGCTGGATAGATGACACCCAAGAGCATGTTTTATTACCTCTCATTTCATTTTTACTCTGACATGGGGAACTTCAAATCTTTTTCTGGCCCTGGGAAGTTAGGAAAGGTTGAAAAGAGGAAATAGTATGAAAAGGTCGAATTCTTTACTTTTGAACAGTGGGTTGAAGGAGCCAGAATCGCTATGCCACCGGGTTCAGAAAGATAGCCCCCTGATTAAATGTCCAGGGATTTTGGAGTTAATCCCGCCTCCATCTCTGATTGTCCCACCCCTTTGCTCATCTAAATTGATCATAGTGAATAAGAGAGAGAAAGGTAAGAAAGGTAAGAAGAGAAAATATTAGAGGGAGTCACGCAGTGCCTTTTTGGACAGAGATGGAAAATAAGGAAGAGATGAATGAATGCATGAGTAAGCATCGGGCATAGGCGTAGCACTGTGCTAAGTGTTGGGAATACAAATAGAAAAACTGAGTCTCTGTCCTTCAGAGATCCGCATTACAGCAACAATAATTGCTAGTCCTCATAGTGTGCTTTAAGGTTTGTGACCCACTTTTCATATAATCTTCAAAATGATCTCGTGGTAGGTGCTATTATTAATTTTATCTTATAGATGTGGAAACTGAGATGGAGAACATTAAATGTTTTGCTCAGGCTCCTCCCACAACTAGAAAGTGTCTGAGGCAGTATGTGAACTCGTGTCTTCTTGACTCCATCCACTGGGTCTCCTAGTTGGAGGAGGTTACATAGAAGAGAATACTCAGTTTTAGGGGATGGTTAAGCCTGGAATTTCAAAAAGTTCAGGGAAGCTGCAGATGGTAAAGACCACGAGTCTTTAAAATTATATCTATAGGACTGATGATGGTGTGGGAGTTCTTCAGGGCAAAAGACAGGTAAGCCCCAGTAATTTTCCATCTCATTTGGAAGAAATAGAGTCGTGGCTCCCACTTCATCTAAGCCATGTAACCATGTGGATTTGGGGAGACTGGGTTAGGGGCGGATGTGAGGGCAACGTCCAAGGGGTGAAATTAGCCTAGTTATGATGGATCTTTCCACTGCCTAGTCATCCTAGATGAGTTCTCTCCAAACTCTCATACCCCTTACCATACTCGAACTTCTCTATTATCTTCCTCTTTTCTTCTTTTCTATCTCATGTTATGGTGAGACAGTCCTCTAGATTAATTTGTTCATCATTGTTATTGTTACAATAACAATCCTTGTATAAAACATATTCTATTTCCTCCAATTCCTCTCTTTTTCTTTCCTGTCCAAGAGTAAGAGAAGTAGAGATAATATCTAGTTCAAACTCTGTCCAAAGTGCAAATACCATCTAATATATTTCCAACATAAATTTGCAATGGCATGGAAAACTGAGGCAGTCTTTTATATTCTTCCCTTCTTTTTTTTTTTGCACTTTTATTTCTTCCATATTACAGGCAAAGAAGTTTCAACCTTTATCCACATTTTTCTACTATACTCCCTTTCTACCACCTCTCCATGGCAGTGAACAATTTGGTAAAAGTTGTAACATGTACAATTATGTTTAATATATTTCATGTTAGTTATGTTGTGAAAGGGGAAAACTATGAGAAAGAAAGAAAAAATCATACAAGAAATTTTAAAAAGTGAACATAGTATGCTTTGCTCTACATTCAGACTCAATAGTGTTTTGTTGTTGTTTGTTTATTTTTTTCTGGATGTGGTTGCCATTTTCCATAACAGGTTTCTCAGGATTGTCTTTGATCACTGAACTACTGAAAGGAGCTGTGTCCATCATATTCGATTCATCTCACAATGTTGCCATTAATGTGTAAAATATTCTCCTGGTTCTGCTCACTTCACCCAGAATTAGTTCATGCAAGTTTTTCCATGCAATTCTAAAGTTCCATTCTGTTATATTTTGAGATGACTCCAGTTGTGACTTTGTGTTCCCTTAGGTTGAACAGATATCTGACTTTTGGTAATCTTTAGACTTAGATCCTCCTCCTTCCCTCTGGTGTCCACTCTTCCCTTTGATAAACCTTCAAATACTTGAAGACAATTATCTTCTTTTCTTCAAGCTAAGCATTCTGAATTCCTTAATTGAATCTACTATGATGGTTTCCTGTGCACTTATTATCCTGGCTCTCTTCTGGGGAAACTCTAGCCCACAGATAGGACACAAATCTCCAGATGTGGAGATGTGGTCTGAGCAGAACATAATACAGCAGGACTATTATCTTTCTCTTTTGAACATGAGACCGCTACTGGTGAAGCTTTAACACTTTTGATTTTACATCAAATTGCTGATGTGTATGAAGTCTGCAACCAGCTAAAACTATGAGTTTTTTTTTTTAACATGGATTGTTTTCCAGCTATGTCTATACCAGGTGCATATATATATATATATATATATATATATACATATATATATGAATAAAATGTATGTGTGTGTGTGTGCATGTGTGTGCATGTGTGTGTGTCACAGGAAAGCATGTTCTCTTTCCAGACAAAAACATTAGTTTATCTGCTGAAATTCCAGATAATTTCATTTATTCCTGGAGATTGCAAGTTCTAGATTCCTGGAATCTAGTGGATACTGATGGCAAAATGGAAAGATTTAGAAAAGATGTAAATAAATGTTTTGAAACTGAGTTTTGTCAAACATATTGCTTGAGAGAAAATTGTGATCAATTCTTATTTTAAGTTTATAATTATTCTTAGAGAACTAGCATGGTATAAAGTAGAGAACTGTCCTTGGTTTTGGGAAGACCTACTTTCAAATATGACCTCTAATAACTGGTGTATTACCCTGGCAAATCACTTATACTCTTAGTGCAACTCCTTAAAATGGTAATTTTCAAAGGAAGTGCCCATCTACAGTGGTATTTGAAATGCCCTGCACTGATGCTGTATTGATTTGTACAGGTTTGGTTCAAAAATATAATTATTTATTTATTGGTTTTAAATCTTTGGGTTTTTGTCTTTTGCATTACTTAAGTATGGCATAACTTTATATATGTACGCACATTTGCAAACCCTTTTTACTTTGCTACACTATAGGTAGGGGAAGAGGAATCAAGAGTCATAGGGACTCTGATTCTGGTTAGTCCTTTTCATGATGCTTCAAAAAATTAAGCATTCTCAAAAATGACAATAAGAATTTTTTTTTTTGCAGGGCAATGGGGTTAAGTTACTTGCCAAAGGTCACACAGCTAGGCAATTCTTAAGTGTTTGAGGTCCCATTTGAACTCAGGTCTTCCTGACTCCAGGGTTGAGGCTCTATCCACTGTGCCACCTAGCTGCCCCAATAAGAAAAATTTTTAGAGAGGAAGTGTGCGACTCAGGGTCAGAAGTGATTCAGACTGTGGCTATTGTAAGAACTTAAAAAAAAAAGAAGATTCAAGGGGGTCAGTGAGGAATGATGGGCATGAGAAATAGATCAATACTTTGTATCACTCTTGAGTCAACTTTGTCACTTTGCTAATAATGAATTCTGAGAGAAAATATACATTTTATACATTACCAGTTATATATTACAGATAAACTGATAATATTGCAAGACTGGAGGTCCTAATCATTAAAAGGAATATGAAGAAAAAAAGCTGACCACAAGAGGAATTGGTGCCCTGTAACCCGAGTTCTCTCAAACAAATGGGCAATGACTCTCTGAGGTACCATGAGTAGAATAGTATTTGAATTTTGTGCTAGCTTCTGGTAGAAGTAGTTGATAGGTAGTTGTGAGTCTAAGTACCTGAACTGAACTCCTGACTTTGGTATATCCTTGTAGATTAGTGAAAGGATAATCAATATTGGGGAAAAAACATGGGCATACAGCCTATGTGGTAGTTGTTTTAATATAATTAATTTTATTTCTTTACTTCTATGGTTATGAGTAAATATATACATATATTTAAATCATGATTGTGCAAAGGACTCTGTCATGCTACATGTAGCTTGTAATGAAATGTAGTCAAAAGAAAATTTTCCCACTGGGAAGAAGTTTCACTAAATAAATCTACACATTTCATCCTTGAACTAATAAGATGAGCACTGTCACATACAAAAGAGACAGAGCTAGAGCTTAGAGTTAGCCAGCTCTCTGAGAATACTAATGAGTAGTTAGGGTGCAGTGAATAAAGTGCCGACTTGGAGTCAGAAAGACTAATCTTCCTGAGTTCAAATCTAGCCTCAGACATATTACTTCCTACTTCTGTTGATATTTCTTTATTCAATCTATCACATTATATAATTCAAAAAAAATTTACTTGATATTTAATGCATTTTTTGAAATTTTTATCTGACTTCTTTTTATTCTAATTTGGGGAGGGGACATCCAAGAAATGAAATAATTGGGGGGGGTAGCTAGTGGATAGAGCACTGGCCTTGGAGTCAGGAAGAGGGGAGTTTGAATCCAGCCTCAGACATTTGACTCTTAATAGGTGTGTGATCTTGGGCAAGTCACTGAATCCTGATTACCTCTCATCCAGGGCCAAATGCAGTCGTTCTGATTCATATCTGGCCAGTGGACCCAGATGACTGGAGAAGAAAGTGAGGCTGGTAACTAGCATTCCCCTCACTCAAATCCAATTTATGTACTTGTCAGGGTTATCACCTCCCTGACATCCTGGTCTTCTTAAAAAAGGAAGGACAAATATATTTTTTTAAAGTAGGGGGTGAGTAATGGGAAGTTATAAATCTCATTGATGGGAGAATTACTTTACAGTCATGAGTGCTACTAAATCTGAATGGGGCTTTGAATGCCAGGTAGGCAAACAGGTACCCACAGAAGAATGCAGGGGACCAAAGTAATATCAGACTGGAATAAGTATAGCCAAGGTATGTAATGAGGAACTATGAGGACTCTTAAGACTGCTGACAGCAAAACACCTGTGCTAATGAGACCTGCCAAGTTTAAGGGTCCCTACAGAGAAAACATGAAACTCCCCCCCAAAACATTGAACTTAAAGCCAGAATATCTGAATTTGAATCTTATCTTGGCCACATACTATAAATGTGTTCTTAGGCAAGTTACCTAATATTTCCCAAAGATTTCTAATCTACAAAATAGTTTTGATGAAATTATTTCTTATGACTCTATTATAAATTTATGATCCTTTGAACTGCTCTAAGATTAAAAGTCCTTAGATTGAGAAATTAGTCTGGAAGGATGAACTAGAACTGAACTGAAACTGAGACATCAGCTAGTTTCATCATATACCACCAGGATATATATAATTCTATATCTTCTTAAGACTTGACTTTGGAAGCTTTGTGTTCCCCTACAAGGGATCAAGAGTTTCAAGGTTTGCCCAAATATCTATTGGTTTTTCTTTAGAAAACACAGACAAAAATGAGAAGATCAGATAAGATGAAATTCAGAATTAAGTCAGTTTACTGTTGACAAATAGGGTCAGAATTGAATATAAGAAATCAGTCTGGATTACATTCAGAAAATTATGTAAAGCTTTAAAGAATTCTAGGGTGCTTTATACTGTAGTTGTTTTTCAGTATCAACTCTTTATGACCCCTTTTGGGATTTTCTTGGCAAAGATACTGGAATGGTTTTCCATGTATTTCTCCAGCTCATTTTACAGATGAGAAAACTGAGGCAAATAGGGTAGTGTCTTTTCCAGGTCACACAACTAGTAAGTGTCTGAGGCCAGATTTGAACTCAAACAGATGAGTCTTCCTAGCTCCAGACTTGGCACTTTCCACTGCACTATCATGGTACGAAAATTCATTTTAACACCAAAATTCTTTTAATGTCACGAGTCATGAAAAAATAATTCTGTAATCACTGGAATTCTAAATAATGGAAAGGCATATCATGAATAGAATAAAACCAACTATGGTTTGCACATGAGAAAGGCTGTGAAGGACATCTAAAAGACATGTATAACCAGCCAGACCAATAGGTGGGTCAGTCATAGATCAAGAATGAGAAACAACAGATAGACAGCATGAGAGGCAGATTGGCCTATTCAAAGAAACAGGGCAGGCTTCTGGTGCATTGGTTCTATTTTCTGTAAAGGATTTATTGAAAGACTCACAGAGGATAAAACAGCATGGAAAGACTATGATCTGAACTGCTAGTGGTGGAAGCTCCCACTAGACTGAAATCATGGATTCATCAAAATAGCAAAGAAGAGTTGGTCAAATTAAGAAAGAAAATCAACTCTCCCTCTTTATCCCAGACTTCACATTCTTAGTTGTCATGAAACTGTTACTAAATGAGAATTAAATGTTTGTATTGCTTTTTTTAGAAAACCCTGTTATCTTAGCCTTACAACAGCTAGCATAGGAATGGATAGGACTCAGATATTCCAACATATCTTTTTTGCTTTTGGACCCATTTGCAGTATGTTTTCATTGTATGTTAAAGGAAATGTATATTTGCAGATACATATGTATATATTCTTAAACATATGAGTATATATACACTTATACATATGAGTACATATATATATATATATATATATATATATATATATATATATAGAGAGAGAGAGAGAGAGAGAGAGAGAGAGAGAGAGAGAGAGAGAGAGCCTCTTCCGTTTTTTTGAATAGGCCAATCTGCCTCTCATGCTGTCTATCTGTTGTTTCTCATTCTTGATCTATGACTGACCCACCTATTTGTCTGGTTATACATGTCTTTGAGACGTCCTTCACAGCCTTTCTCATGTGTAAAACATAGTTGGTTGTATTCTATTGCCTGCTTATTCACTACATATATAAGTATGGGCTTGGAAAGGAATTTTGGAGAAATAGTGTTTTATCTTTAAGAACTGATTCTGTTCTTTTTAGAAAAATCTGTTTTAGTGACTCTGGATTGGATATGTAAGCAAAGAATTTATGGGATACTAATACAAAGCACTTTCTTGGGGTTGGTAGCCAAAACCCAAACCAACATTATAAATAAGACTAACTCTCCTTTTTGATCTGAACTGCAGAAAATTGGGGAATTTTAGTTGTAAATACAGATTCATTCCTGAGAGTCTTTTAAACCAAGATGCCAGGATAAGCATAATAGATAGCAATGGGAATATTATCTGAGCAGAGATGATCAAACTTCTATTCTCCCGAACCTCTCCACCAGCAAATAATAAGAAAAATTTATTTGAGCAGCCCAGTTCTGAAGCAAGATCAGATTAATTAACTTTATAATCTATCCTGCTCATTAAAGTATCTCATAATGCATTATTACATTGCCATTTCAATCCTGTTCATTTCATGTTAAAACAGTTTTCAAACTAGCAAGCCACAACTCTCAGAGTTCACACAGGAACTGTGTTTGGAAGACTATCACCTAAATAATGGTGATGCTAAATTCTATATAATCCCCACCCCCAAGATTCATAAAGACCTTTTCAAAGAAATTTCTAGGCACATGAGTTTGCAAGTTAATGAGGTTAAAGAAAAAAAAGACATTCATATAATATGTGCTGCTATGTATTCACCAAAAACTAGTGCAAAAAAAAAATCACTCATTTTTTCATTAAAACCATATAAGACAGCATTAAAACAAAGACATTTGACACCAGCTCAGCCAAAAGCCATTCATTCATTCCCAGCTTCTGGCAATTGAAATTTCTGGTAGAAGGAAGCAGATGACCTTCTAGCACTGACTATAGGAACTGGAATCAAGAACTGATCAGATGTTAGGGAGGAATGTTAGATTCATGAGACAATTAGGTTGTAAACCTTAGAAATTTAAGATCCCCACCTGTATTACCACAGTTTGGAACTGAGTCCTATGACCCAGTGTCAACTTCTTGGACATCTCCTCCTCTTGAGTCCTCCCCATGCCAACTGTAGAGAATACTGATGACAGTCTAAACATGTTCTCTCTGGGTTCATATTGAATGGTGACACATTTCTTGGTCTTGCAGTACATGGGGTCTGGGTGCAGGAAGCAGGACCTTCAAAATTCCTTTCTTCTTATGTCACTGTACTTGTTTTAGGTTTTATCCTTTCCTAACAATCCAACTTCCCACCCTCACCTCCTCTCATCCTGGGACAAACATATTGGTGGAAGGTAGCTCATTGGTTTACACAGTTTCTATTGCGATCTTCCAGCATAACAGGACATTTACTCTGTCATTCAAGTTTCCAGTGCACCACCAACTTAATCGTGGGATATTCACTCATCACTGGCAATTAGTTCAAGTAGTTGTAGTCTTTGCTTTTTCAATGGGTCCCTCTTATATTTATTAGGCTGAGGGATATGGAAAGATATTTTGACCCTCAACACAGTGTCCTGCACTAAAACTATGCTGTTCTTAGACCAGATATCCCTGATGAAGGAAACACTGATAATGTAAAATTCTCCTTTGTTCAATTTGCAGGAACTGGAACAGGAGTTGACTTCTACCTCATGGCCTCTTCCAACCTCAGAGTCAAATTAGAGTTCATAAAGTGAATTTCCTTGCCCAGGGCAGTAACCTGAGGGTTAGGACCAACAGCACCAAGCTGAAGGAAAAGCAGGCCATCACCATTGTATTGGAAGAGCAAGAGACAAGAGAGGAAACTCCTGGTCTATATGATTTTAATTTGAAGACTAAGAAAAATAATTATTTTACAGGGAAACCTCCCAAAACAAAGATCCAGTATGGACCTAATGAATTAATGTGAAGTCCCTTTAAATAATGAGTCACTCTAAAAATAGAGGATATTTCCTCCAAAAAAAAACCACACAGAAGTCAAGGTCATATAAAGGAAAAAAATGAAATACTGTAATGAGGAGAAAAGTAAGAAATAGGAAAGTAAGTACAGGTAGAGAAGTGTGGAAGACACACGGTGGAAAGAGAAACCCTCTAGGTTTTAGATATGATTTAAAACAAACAAGCAAAATGAAACAAAACCCAATAAACCTCTATGGGTCTTAATTTTCTTAGATGAAAAATGGGTAAAGTTGATGAATTAGATGAACTTTAAGGTCTTTTCCAGGTCTAGCATTATATGAGTTTTTAACTTTATGAATTACATACTTACAACCCCTTCTGGGTTCTTTTAGCTTCTCTAATAGGAAAATATATACACATATATACACATACACATACACATACACATATACATACACATACATATACATATACATAAATCAGATGTCTAGAGCTCTGGCAGTCAGAGGTTGTGGAAGCTCAATGATAACAAAACTATGTAGTCTATTATTTCCTTTATGCAATCAGTGATTCTGCATCACCATGTCATGTTTTCTTTTTAGGAAGCAGTTGAGGCCTTTGGTTCCCCACAGAGATGAAATGGGGATTCAGAAGTATATTCATATAAGTAGAGGTTCCTAGAGTATTCATAAAATAGAGGTTCCTAATCTGAAATATGAGAATTTATTGTTTTTTAAAAATTGATAACTCAACTCTCTCTGTATTCCTAAGTATTTTATTTGATGCATCAAAAACACTAATGAGAATGGGGTCAAAAGTTTCACCAGCCTGCTAAAATGTTTCATGACAAAAATGGTTAAGAACACCTGGCCCAGGGGCTCTGATGGAGGTTATCCATAGGGTAACTAAACAGATCCAGAGGTTCATTGCCAGCTTGTGGAAGGACAGGCTCATTCCCTCTAGGCAATTATGACTGTTCCCTCTAGAGTCCCCTCCAGTATTCTTTACTGAAGCAGCTCTGTGGATGACTAACACTTACCTTCCTAGGTCATTGGATCCTGGTTTTTATGACTTGTACTATTTAGAGTGAACTGCTTTTCAGGATCTAATTTAAATGCTTTCTCCTCTGTTAAACTTGCCTTGAATCCCCTAAACCAGAAATGATTTCTTTTACCTGTGAACTCCACACTAAATTATAATACAGATAACTATATACAAGTAGCATACTATATATAACTATAATACAAACGTTACCTAATTTACTAGACTATAATTCTCTGATACTAGGGGTCAAGTCTTACTCATCTTATTATTCATTTTATAGGTGACAAAATTGAGGCTGAAAGATGTTAAGTGACTTGTGCAGGGTAACACAGCTGGTAAAGGTCTGAGACAGGATTTGAACATATCTTCCTGACTCAGGCCCAATGCTCTATCCATTGTGCTCCCTAGCTACCACTAAGTCACAGAATTCTAGTTTAAAGATGGAAGGGTCCTCAGAGGTCAGCTAGTGAAAACTTTATCCTTAGCAGGAGTCCTTACTTCAACCTCTCCATTAACTGATCAAAATGTTTGATTCAAAGTAATAGAAAAAATGTAATTGTATATTCTCTCTGCCATCTCATGTCATCTGAGCTAAGGAACCAACCTATTCTTTTCTTCCTCTTGGTTTCTGCATATATTTCAACATTTTCCTTTATTTAAAAGTTCTTTACGTCTTTTCATTCTTTCCCTATGTTGTATATAGGCCAATTTAACCAGTGTTAAGTCAGCTGGGTGGAGTTGATACATAAACTTAGCATTGCTTATTGGTTGCAATCTGGTAACAGATTGTTGGTAAATATAGTTCAGGTATATTCAAATTCTGGTCTGTGGGACACATGTGACCTTCAAAGTCAATTCATGTAGCATTATTATATTTTACTATTATACTTATTAGTAATATGGATTACATTGTGGTCATAAATAAGTATTAAATTCTATATGGGGCTTTTGACAGGTTTTTTGGGTGATTTGGCCCAGAATATCTAAAAGGCTGAATACCCATGTTGAACCTGGCTCTATCTAAGGCAGTTTGGTTTGGTATATAGAGTATAGGACTTTAAATTTTGGATCTTCAGTTGTAATCTGGGTAAACTGACTAATCTCTAATTTCAGTTTCCTTATCTATAAAAATGGGTGAAGGTAATAGTTTGAAATATTTATACCATTTTATATATATAATCTCGATACCCACATCATCCTTTGGAGATAGATCACTAATAGAATTTCCATTTTGTAGATGAGAAAAACCATGGCTCACACTCGTACAACCAACAACTGTCAGAATCAAGTGTCTTCCGAGGCAAGTTCAATTATCTTGACCCTATACCACCTAGTCTACCTCATTTGGTTTTTGTCAAGTCCTATTGAAAAACTCAGCTGTTATTATTAATCAGGCAAAATCCTTAAATTCAGTTCTTGGACAGCCCAATGAACTGTATGCTGAAGCAAATCTCTTACTTGATCATAGGCTAATCATAGTCAACTGTCTTTAAAATGAAATGCTCAAATCTTGCAAATTCAGGCACAAAAGAGGCTGAGGGAGAGAATTCAGCATAAAGGGATCATTTCTAGTGGGGAAAAAATCCAATAAAAAAATTCATCATTCTAATTAAAGCAAAATAATACCAGTATCTTGGTAAATATAGGTTTGTACACTTTAAAGTATCACTTGTAAGAGGTTGCAAGGAAAATTTCCCAAGGCTAAAATGAGCCTCATAAGCAGCATCTTATTATGTGTACATGATAATATCTCCAAGGACATAGGCTTATATATATGGGTCAGGTAACATTCTTCAGATGTGTTACAACTTTCATAATTCACAGATATAGCTTACTTTCCTTACAACACTTTGAATTAAGTTGTTCAAGGATTTTTACTTTTTCAGAAAAGTAACTGGTCCTCAGAAGTGAAGAGAATTGAAGAACCATAACTATAACAGGTTTTATTATTTTCATTATATGCTATCTTACACTGTGGGATCTCTCAGCTCTGTCATCTACTGCTTGTAAGACCTGGGGGAAGACACTTAAATTCTCTGGGCTTCAATTTCCTCATCTGAAAAATGAAGGTGGTTACTAGATGACCTTTAAGGATTCTTCCAGATCTACATCTAGGAAAACACATGAGGAAAAACAGACAGAAGAGAATCAACACTTAGGAAAATAAGTGATACTGATTATATTTACCATGCTTATATTGATCTCAGGACCTATTTATCCTCCCAATTCTGAAAATACATTAGTCAATTTTAAGACTATTTCTAGAAAGGCAGCTTGGAGGAGCAGGAAATGTGCTAGTCCTAAAGTCAGACCTGGATTTGAATCTCAGTTTCAACACTAACTGTGCGACCATGATGCATTCACTTTAACTTTCTGGGACTTAGTTTCTCACTATGTAAAACTGTGATAATAACGAACCTCTCCACCAGCAAATAATAAGAAAAATTTATTTGAGCAGCCCAGTTCTGAAGCAAGATCAGATTAATTAACTTTATAATCTATCCTGCTCATTAAAGTATCTCATAATGCATTATTACATTGCCATTTCAATCCTGTTCATTTCATGTTAAAACAGTTTTCAAACTAGCAAGCCACAACTCTCAGAGTTCACACAGGAACTGTGTTTGGAAGACTATCACCTAAATAATGGTGATGCTAAATTCTATATAATCCCCACCCCCCAAGATTCATAAAGACCTTTTCAAAGAAATTTCTAGGCACATGAGTTTGCAAGTTAATGAGGTTAAAGAAAAAAAAGACATTCATATAATATGTGCTGCTATGTATTCACCAAAAACTAGTGCAAAAAAAAAATCACTCATTTTTTCATTAAAACCATATAAGACAGCATTAAAACAAAGACATTTGACACCAGCTCAGCCAAAAGCCATTCATTCATTCCCAGCTTCTGGCAATTGAAATTTCTGGTAGAAGGAAGCAGATGACCTTCTAGCACTGACTATAGGAACTGGAATCAAGAACTGATCAGATGTTAGGGAGGAATGTTAGATTCATGAGACAATTAGGTTGTAAACCTTAGAAATTTAAGATCCCCACCTGTATTACCACAGTTTGGAACTGAGTCCTATGACCCAGTGTCAACTTCTTGGACATCTCCTCCTCTTGAGTCCTCCCCATGCCAACTGTAGAGAATACTGATGACAGTCTAAACATGTTCTCTCTGGGTTCATATTGAATGGTGACACATTTCTTGGTCTTGCAGTACATGGGGTCTGGGTGCAGGAAGCAGGACCTTCAAAATTCCTTTCTTCTTATGTCACTGTACTTGTTTTAGGTTTTATCCTTTCCTAACAATCCAACTTCCCACCCTCACCTCCTCTCATCCTGGGACAAACATATTGGTGGAAGGTAGCTCATTGGTTTACACAGTTTCTATTGCGATCTTCCAGCATAACAGGACATTTACTCTGTCATTCAAGTTTCCAGTGCACCACCAACTTAATCGTGGGATATTCACTCATCACTGGCAATTAGTTCAAGTAGTTGTAGTCTTTGCTTTTTCAATGGGTCCCTCTTATATTTATTAGGCTGAGGGATATGGAAAGATATTTTGACCCTCAACACAGTGTCCTGCACTAAAACTATGCTGTTCTTAGACCAGATATCCCTGATGAAGGAAACACTGATAATGTAAAATTCTCCTTTGTTCAATTTGCAGGAACTGGAACAGGAGTTGACTTCTACCTCATGGCCTCTTCCAACCTCAGAGTCAAATTAGAGTTCATAAAGTGAATTTCCTTGCCCAGGGCAGTAACCTGAGGGTTAGGACCAACAGCACCAAGCTGAAGGAAAAGCAGGCCATCACCATTGTATTGGAAGAGCAAGAGACAAGAGAGGAAACTCCTGGTCTATATGATTTTAATTTGAAGACTAAGAAAAATAATTATTTTACAGGGAAACCTCCCAAAACAAAGATCCAGTATGGACCTAATGAATTAATGTGAAGTCCCTTTAAATAATGAGTCACTCTAAAAATAGAGGATATTTCCTCCAAAAAAAAACCACACAGAAGTCAAGGTCATATAAAGGAAAAAAATGAAATACTGTAATGAGGAGAAAAGTAAGAAATAGGAAAGTAAGTACAGGTAGAGAAGTGTGGAAGACACACGGTGGAAAGAGAAACCCTCTAGGTTTTAGATATGATTTAAAAACAAACAAGCAAAATGAAACAAAACCCAATAAACCTCTATGGGTCTTAATTTTCTTAGATGAAAAATGGGTAAAGTTGATGAATTAGATGAACTTTAAGGTCTTTTCCAGGTCTAGCATTATATGAGTTTTTAACTTTATGAATTACATACTTACAACCCCTTCTGGGTTCTTTTAGCTTCTCTAATAGGAAAATATATACACATATATACACATACACATACACATACACATATACATACACATACATATACATATACATAAATCAGATGTCTAGAGCTCTGGCAGTCAGAGGTTGTGGAAGCTCAATGATAACAAAACTATGTAGTCTATTATTTCCTTTATGCAATCAGTGATTCTGCATCACCATGTCATGTTTTCTTTTTAGGAAGCAGTTGAGGCCTTTGGTTCCCCACAGAGATGAAATGGGGATTCAGAAGTATATTCATATAAGTAGAGGTTCCTAGAGTATTCATAAAATAGAGGTTCCTAATCTGAAATATGAGAATTTATTGTTTTTTAAAAATTGATAACTCAACTCTCTCTGTATTCCTAAGTATTTTATTTGATGCATCAAAAACACTAATGAGAATGGGGTCAAAAGTTTCACCAGCCTGCTAAAATGTTTCATGACAAAAATGGTTAAGAACACCTGGCCCAGGGGCTCTGATGGAGGTTATCCATAGGGTAACTAAACAGATCCAGAGGTTCATTGCCAGCTTGTGGAAGGACAGGCTCATTCCGCCAGTGGACCCAGATGACTGGAGAAGAAAGTGAGGCTGGTAACTAGCATTCCCCTCACTCAAATCCAATTTATGTACTTGTCAGGGTTATCACCTCCCTGACATCCTGGTCTTCTTAAAAAAGGAAGGACAAATATATTTTTTTAAAGTAGGGGGTGAGTAATGGGAAGTTATAAATCTCATTGATGGGAGAATTACTTTACAGTCATGAGTGCTACTAAATCTGAATGGGGCTTTGAATGCCAGGTAGGCAAACAGGTACCCACAGAAGAATGCAGGGGACCAAAGTAATATCAGACTGGAATAAGTATAGCCAAGGTATGTAATGAGGAACTATGAGGACTCTTAAGACTGCTGACAGCAAAACACCTGTGCTAATGAGACCTGCCAAGTTTAAGGGTCCCTACAGAGAAAACATGAAACTCCCCCCAAAACATTGAACTTAAAGCCAGAATATCTGAATTTGAATCTTATCTTGGCCACATACTATAAATGTGTTCTTAGGCAAGTTACCTAATATTTCCCAAAGATTTCTAATCTACAAAATAGTTTTGATGAAATTATTTCTTATGACTCTATTATAAATTTATGATCCTTTGAACTGCTCTAAGATTAAAAGTCCTTAGATTGAGAAATTAGTCTGGAAGGATGAACTAGAACTGAACTGAAACTGAGACATCAGCTAGTTTCATCATATACCACCAGGATATATATAATTCTATATCTTCTTAAGACTTGACTTTGGAAGCTTTGTGTTCCCCTACAAGGGATCAAGAGTTTCAAGGTTTGCCCAAATATCTATTGGTTTTTCTTTAGAAAACACAGACAAAAATGAGAAGATCAGATAAGATGAAATTCAGAATTAAGTCAGTTTACTGTTGACAAATAGGGTCAGAATTGAATATAAGAAATCAGTCTGGATTACATTCAGAAAATTATGTAAAGCTTTAAAGAATTCTAGGGTGCTTTATACTGTAGTTGTTTTTCAGTATCAACTCTTTATGACCCCTTTTGGGATTTTCTTGGCAAAGATACTGGAATGGTTTTCCATGTATTTCTCCAGCTCATTTTACAGATGAGAAAAACTGAGGCAAATAGGGTAGTGTCTTTTCCAGGTCACACAACTAGTAAGTGTCTGAGGCCAGATTTGAACTCAAACAGATGAGTCTTCCTAGCTCCAGACTTGGCACTTTCCACTGCACTATCATGGTACGAAAATTCATTTTAACACCAAAATTCTTTTAATGTCACGAGTCATGAAAAAATAATTCTGTAATCACTGGAATTCTAAATAATGGAAAGGCATATCATGAATAGAATAAAACCAACTATGGTTTGCACACGAGAAAGGCTGTGAAGGACATCTAAAAGACATGTATAACCAGCCAGACCAATAGGTGGGTCAGTCATAGATCAAGAATGAGAAACAACAGATAGACAGCATGAGAGGTAGATTGGCCTATTCAAAGAAACAGGGCAGGCTTCTGGTGCATTGGTTCTATTTTCTGTAAAGGATTTATTGAAAGACTCACAGAGGATAAAACAGCATGGAAAGACTATGATCTGAACTGCTAGTGGTGGAAGCTCCCACTAGACTGAAATCATGGATTCATCAAAATAGCAAAGAAGAGTTGGTCAAATTAAGAAAGAAAATCAACTCTCCCTCTTTATCCCAGACTTCACATTCTTAGTTGTCATGAAACTGTTACTAAATGAGAATTAAATGTTTGTATTGCTTTTTTTAGAAAACCCTGTTATCTTAGCCTTACAACAGCTAGCATAGGAATGGATAGGACTCAGATATTCCAACATATCTTTTTTGCTTTTGGACCCATTTTCAGTATGTTTTCATTGTATGTTAAAGGAAATGTATATTTGCAGATACATATGTATATATTCTTAAACATATGAGTATATATACACTTATACATATGAGTATATATATATATATATATATATAGCCTCTTCCGTTTTTTTGAATAGGCCAATCTGCCTCTCATGCTGTCTATCTGTTGTTTCTCATTCTTGATCTATGACTGACCCACCTATTTGTCTGGTTATACATGTCTTTGAGACGTCCTTCACAGCCTTTCTCGTGTGTAAACCATAGTTGGTTGTATTCTATTGCCTGCTTATTCACTACATATATAAGTATGGGCTTGGAAAGGAATTTTGGAGAAATAGTGTTTTATCTTTAAGAACTGATTCTGTTCTTTTTAGAAAAATCTGTTTTAGTGACTCTGGATTGGATATGTAAGCAAAGAATTTATGGGATACTAATACAAAGCACTTTCTTGGGGTTGGTAGCCAAAACCCAAACCAACATTATAAATAAGACTAACTCTCCTTTTTGATCCGAACTGCAGAAAATTGGGGAATTTTAGTTGTAAATGCAGATTCATTCCTGAGAGTCTTTTAAACCAAGATGCCAGGATAAGCATAATAGATAGCAATGGGAATATTATCTGAGCAGAGATGATCAAACTTCTATTCTCCTGAACCTCTCCACCAGCAAATAATAAGAAAAATTTATTTGAGCAGCCCAGTTCTGAAGCAAGATCAGATTAATTAACTTTATAATCTATCCTGCTCATTAAAGTATCTCATAATGCATTATTACATTGCCATTTCAATCCTGTTCATTTCATGTTAAAACAGTTTTCAAACTAGCAAGCCACAACTCTCAGAGTTCACACAGGAACTGTGTTTGGAAGACTATCACCTAAATAATGGTGATGCTAAATTCTATATAATCCCCACCCCCAAGATTCATAAAGACCTTTTCAAAGAAATTTCTAGGCACATGAGTTTGCAAGTTAATGAGGTTAAAGAAAAAAAAGACATTCATATAATATGTGCTGCTATGTATTCACCAAAAACTAGTGCAAAAAAAAAAATCACTCATTTTTTCATTAAAACCATATAAGACAGCATTAAAACAAAGACATTTGACACCAGCTCAGCCAAAAAGCCATTCATTCATTCCCAGCTTCTGGCAATTGAAATTTCTGGTAGAAGGAAGCAGATGACCCTCTAGCACTGACTATAGAAACTGGAATCAAGAACTGATCAGATGTTAGGGAGGAATGTTAGATTCATGAGACAATTAGGTTGTAAACCTTAGAAATTTAAGATCCCCACCTGTATTACCACAGTTTGGAACTGAGTCCTATGACCCAGTGTCAACTTCTTGGACATCTCCTCCTCTTGAGTCCTCCCCATGCCAACTGTAGAGAATACTGATGACAGTCTACACATGTTCTCTCTGGGTTCATATTGAATGGTGACACATTTCTTGGTCTTGCAGTACATGGGGTCTGGGTGCAGGAAGCAGGACCTTCAAAATTCCTTTCTTCTTATGTCACTGTACTTGTTTTAGGTTTTATCCTTTCCTAACAATCCAACTTCCCACCCTCACCTCCTCTCATCCTGGGACAAACATATTGGTGGAAGGTAGCTCATTGGTTTACACAGTTTCTATTGCGATCTTCCAGCATAACAGGACATTTACTCTGTCATTCAAGTTTCCAGTGCACCACCAACTTAATCGTGGGATATTCACTCATCACTGGCAATTAGTTCAAGTAGTTGTAGTCTTTGCTTTTTCAATGGGTCCCTCTTATATTTATTAGGCTGAGGGATATGGAAAGATATTTTGACCCTCAACACAGTGTCCTGCACTAAAACTATGCTGTTCTTAGACCAGATATCCCTGATGAAGGAAACACTGATAATGTAAAATTCTCCTTTGTTCAATTTGCAGGAACTGGAACAGGAGTTGACTTCTACCTCATGGCCTCTTCCAACCTCAGAGTCAAATCAGAGTTCATAAAGTGAATTTCCTTGCCCAGGGCAGTAACCTGAGGGCTAGGACCAACAGCACCAAGCTGAAGGAAAATCAGGCCATCACCATTGTATTGGAAGAGCAAGAGACAAGAGAGGAAACTCCTGGTCTATATGATTTTAATTTGAAGACTAAGAAAAATAATTATTTTACAGGGAAACCTCCCAAAACAAAGATCCAGTATGGACCTAATGAATTAATGTGAAGTCCCTTTAAATAATGAGTCACTCTAAAAATAGAGGCTATTTCCTCCAAAAAAAAACCACACAGAAGTCAAGGTCATATAAAGGAAAAAAATGAAATACTGTAATGAGGAGAAAAGTAAGAAATAGGAAAGTAAGTACAGGTAGAGAAGTGTGGAAGACACACGGTGGAAAGAGAAACCCTCTAGGTTTTAGATATGATTTAAAACAAACAAGCAAAATGAAACAAAACCCAACAAACCTCTATGGGTCTTAATTTTCTTAGATGAAAAAATGGGTAAAGTTGATGAATTAGATGAACTTTAAGGTCTTTTCCAGGTCCTAGCATTATATGAGTTTTTAACTTTATGAATTACATACTTACAACCCCTTCTGGGTTCTTTTAGCTTCTCTAATAGGAAAATATATACACATATATACACATACACATACACATACACATATACATACACATACATATACATATACATAAATCAGATGTCTAGAGCTCTGGCAGTCAGAGGTTGTGGAAGCTCAATGATAACAAAACTATGTAGTCTATTATTTTCTTTATGCAATCAGTGATTCTGCATCACCATGTCATGTTTTCTTCTTAGGAAGCAGTTGAGGCCTTTGGTTCCCCACAGAGATGAAATGGGGATTCAGAAGTATATTCATATAAGTAGAGGTTCCTAGAGTATTCATAAAATAGAGGTTCCTAATCTGAAATATGAGAATTTATTGTTTTTTAAAAATTGATAACTCAACTCTCTCTGTATTCCTAAGTATTTTATTTGATGCATCAAAAACACTAATGAGAATGGGGTCAAAAGTTTCACCAGCCTGCTAAAATGTTTCATGACAAAAATGGTTAAGAACACCTGGCCCAGGGGCTCTGATGGAGGTTATCCATAGGGTAACTAAACAGATCCAGAGGTTCATTGCCAGCTTGTGGAAGGACAGGCTCATTCCCTCTAGGCAATTATGACTGTTCCCTCTAGAGTCCCCTCCAGTATTCTTTACTGAAGCAGCTCTGTGGATGACTAACACTTACCTTCCTAGGTCATTGGATCCTGGTTTTTATGACTTGTACTATTTAGAGTGAACCGCTTTTCAGGATCTAATTTAAATGCTTTCTCCTCTGTTAAACTTGCCTTGAATCCCCTAAACCAGAAATGATTTCTTTTACCTGTGAACTCCACACTAAATTATAATGCAGATAACTATATACAAGTAGCATACTATATATAACTATAATACAAATGTTACCTAATTTACTAGACTATAATTCTCTGATACTAGGGGTCAAGTCTTACTCATCTTATTATTCATTTTATAGGTGACAAAATTGAGGCTGAAAGAGGTTAAGTGACTTGTGCAGGGTAACACAGCTGGTAAAGGTCTGAGACAGGATTTGAACATATCTTCCTGACTCAGGCCCAATGCTCTATCCATTGTGCTCCCCTAGCTACCACTAAGTCACAGAATTCTAGTTTAAAGATGGAAGGGTCCTCAGAGGTCAGCTAGTGAAAAACTTTATCCTTAGCAGGAGTCCTTACTTCAACCTCTCCATTAACTGATCAAAATGTTTGATTCAAAGTAATAGAAAAAATGTAATTGTATATTCTCTCTGCCATCTCATGTCATCTGGGCTAAGGAACCAACCTATTCTTTTCTTCCTCTTGGTTTCTGCATATATTTCAACATTTTCCTTTATTTAAAAGTTCTTTACGTCTTTTCATTCTTTCCCTATGTTGTATATAGGCCAATTTAACCAGTGTTAAGTCAGCTGGGTGGAGTTGATACATAAACTTAGCATTGCTTATTGGTTGCAATCTGGTAACAGATTGTTGGTAAATATAGTTCAGGTATATTCAAATTCTGGTCTGTGGGACACATGTGACCTTCAAAGTCAATTCATGTAGCATTATTATATTTTACTATTATACTTATTAGTAATATGGATTACATTGTGGTCATAAATAAGTATTAAATTCTATATGGGGCTTTTGACAGGTTTTTGGGTGATTTGGCCCAGAATATCTAAAAGGCTGAATACCCATGTTGAACCTGGCTCTATCTAAGGCAGTTTGGTTTGGTATATAGAGTATAGGACTTTAAATTTTGGATCTTCAGTTGTAATCTGGGTAAACTGACTAATCTCTAATTTCAGTTTCCTTATCTATAAAAATGGGTGAAGGTAATAGTTGAAATATTTATACCATTTTATATATATAATCTCGATACCCACATCATCCTTTGGAGATAGATCACTAATAGAATTTCCATTTTGTAGATGAGAAAAACCATGGCTCACACTCGTACAACCAACAACTGTCAGAATCAAGTGTCTTCCGAGGCAAGTTCAATTATCTTGACCCTATACCACCTAGTCTACCTCATTTGGTTTTTGTCAAGTCCTATTGAAAAACTCAGCTGTTATTATTAATCAGGCAAAATCCTTAAATTCAGTTCTTGGACAGCCCAGTGAACTGTATGCTGAAGCAAATCTCTTACTTGATCATAGGCTAATCATAGTCAACTGTCTTTAAAATGAAATGCTCAAATCTTGCAAATTCAGGCACAAAAGAGGCTGAGGGAGAGAATTCAGCATAAAGGGATCATTTCTAGTGGGGAAAAAATCCAATAAAAAATTCATCATTCTAATTAAAGCAAAATAATACCAGTATCTTGGTAAATATAGGTTTGTACACTTTAAAGTATCACTTGTAAGAGGTTGCAAGGAAAATTTCCCAAGGCTAAAATGAGCCTCATAAGCAGCATCTTATTATGTGTACATGATAATATCTCCAAGGACATAGGCTTATATATATGGGTCAGGTAACATTCTTCAGATGTGTTACAACTTTCATAATTCACAGATATAGCTTACTTTCCTTACAACACTTTGAATTAAGTTGTTCAAGGATTTTTACTTTTTCAGAAAAGTAACTGGTCCTCAGAAGTGAAGAGAATTGAAGAACCATAACTATAACAGGTTTTCTGAAACCATTATTTTCATTATATGCTATCTTACACTGTGGGATCTCTCAGCTCTGTCATCTACTGCTTGTAAGACCTGGGGGAAGACACTTAAATTCTCTGGGCTTCAATTTCCTCATCTGAAAAATGAAGGTGGTTACTAGATGACCTTTAAGGATTCTTCCAGATCTACATCTAGGAAACACATGAGGAAAAACAGACAGAAGAGAATCAACACTTAGGAAAATAAGTGATACTGATTATATTTACCATGCTTATATTGATCTCAGGACCTATTTATCCTCCCAATTCTGAAAATACATTAGTCAATTTTAAGACTATTTCTAGAAAGGCAGCTTGGAGGAGTAGGAAATGTGCTAGTCCTAAAGTCAGACCTGGATTTGAATCTCAGTTTCAACACTAACTGTGCGACCATGATGCATTCACTTTAACTTTCTGGGACTTAGTTTCTCACTATGTAAAACTGTGATAATAATACATGCATTACCTACATTGCAAAACTGTTTTAAAGAAAGCACTTTATAAACCTTAAAGTTATAAAGAGTTCTGAGTAACTCACTAAAACTGATCATTAGAGCCAAGTTAAGATGTTAAAAATGTTTGTATCAACTTCCTGCTCAAACTTGTCAATAGGTTATTTCCTAGTTTAGTATGAATTAAAGAGGAAGCACTGGGGACTCTATTAGAGTAAATGTGAAATCTGGCAGTCTTTTTTCCCTATAGTCTCTTAAATTTCATCCCTAATAATTCAGAATAAAATTATTACACAAGATACTCATAAAATCCTTATAGCTCATTTTTTCTTAGTATACATTTGGGGTAAGGAGATATTTTTTACATTTTGGTTGTTGCTCCTCCCTCATAATCACATCTGGATCCCAAATCCCCCACCTTCCATTCTGTACCATCTGGATTCTCTCATTCATTTCTTTGACTCTTTCAGGGAAATATCTCAAAATCTTCAAATATGGGGGATCTGAGAACCCCCAACTCATAGTTGTACGCTAGAAATACAGCAGCTCTGAGATGTAATATCAATAAGATTCTATGTAAACATTCCAGTTAATAATCACTAGCACTTCTAAAGTCCCAACTATGTGCTGATCATCATGCTCAGTCCTGGGAATACATGAATGGCAAAAATTAAAACAAAAACAAACAAATAAAAACAATCTCTGCTCTCAAGGAGGACATTCTAAGGAGTATTTGTTTAGACTTGATCTTATAAATTTGAGGTAGGTGCTTCATTGGCTATTGACCATGAATATTTTTCAAATATTCAAATAATATTGAAAATAACTTCATTTTAATTATTTGTACATTATTTTAAGGACCAAAGGTATGTGGATGGTGGAATTATATTTCCCTTGCTCTATCATATGCTTATTTCTTTGTTCAAATAGTAGCAGCAATCTTCATTTTAATATTTGCTTTTTGTATTTGGGTACCATAATCTTGCCCTTTCTGATGTTTGTAGAAAGAAGAAGAGGGGATCATATGTGACTAATTATTGACTGGCAGCATATTATAGTGGCTAGAGTGCCCAGCAATGTTAGAAAAACAGGTTCACCTCTGACTTCTGGCACATATTACGTGATGCTGGACAACTTACTTATTTCTGCATCAGTTTCCATAATTGTAAAATGGGGACAATAAGATTCCTAGTTTATTCTGATCTTATTCCAAATAAGATAATTTATGTAAAATACTTTACAAGTTTTAAAGTGCTCTACATGTCTAATTACTTTTGTTATCCGTGCCTCATCTAATGTTAATGAATTTTCCACAATATAATATTTGGTGAAAGTGTCAAGAGCTGCTAATTCCACAGGATTAATATTGTAAGTGGGTTACTAGGCAAATGATGTTACCACAGTCATAGGATTAGAGATTTAAAACATCTTAAACTAGTCTAATACCTGAGGTTCCAAGAATTGAAGTGACTTTCCCATGTTCCCTTGACAGGTAAGTAGAACTAGGTTCAAACTTCGGTTCTTTGACTCCAAATTCAAGATTCTTTAAAACACAATGCTATCTTTTGTTTTTAAATCACCTACATCTCTCAAGGTATCCTTCCCTTTCAACTTCTCAGGGAGCCCTTCCTCATAACAAAGAATAAGAAAGAGAAAAATGTTTGTTAATAGTAACAAATTTAAAAAGTTTACTATTTTATGCAGTAATTTACATGCATCATTCTCTATATCTCTGCAAAGAAAAGAGGTTTAGCATTCTTCACTGCCATATTCTTCTTTCATGTGTCAATAGCAATATTGTTGAAAAATGATGGTGGTCAGAGTATATCTGAATGTACAAAGTACATTTTCTATTATAAGTCTATCTAGAAAACTCATTCTTTGTGGGAGAGTCCTGGAGAGTGATCACTTAGAAAAGTGATCTGATTATATATACTATACTTATCCATTGAATACAGGATCTATTTATCCTCCTAGTTCTACAAATGCATTAGGAGCCAGAGAATAGGTTATTGGTGGCAGGTTTATCAGGGAAATTTGGACAAGAGAAATATATTTGTGGAAGTAGAGATGAATTGTGGAGGGAATGGAGGATGGATGAAAAATTAAGGGATGGAAGGGTGAGAGAATGGGGAGGTAAGAGAGAATTTGCTAAAAGGGACACAGAGAGAGCAGACATAGGAAGAGAGATCTCTTTAGGAAGGTGACCTAGGCCTCATGACTCTAGACCATATGGCCTTGAGAGAGAATCTGGGCTGAGTTACAGTCCTGGGCAATAGATAAAGAAACCAAACCACATCTAAAGGGTAGAAAACAACTGGCTTGTAAATTTGCTTTAGGAAAACTAACTTTGACAGAGAGGAATTCATCAAGGGTAAATTAAAACGTCCACAGAGTGACATCACTGAAATATATACAGAAAAATGAAAGAGGAGACTATTTTGTCAGGAGGAGGACTGAAAAACTGCTTTTGGGAGAGATAGGAAGTAATAACTCTTGCAAGCTATTCAACCCACACTAAAAAAAAAAGTAGATTTGTGGGGAAAAAACTTAGAAGTCCAATTGCCTTAATAATCTCAATCTATCTCATATAGAATAACTTTAATCATAAGATTATGATTTCTATGATTGAAAGGGATTTTAGAAGCCATCACATTTATACCTGCATCCTCCCTCTTTATTTTAGAGGTGATGAAACTGAGGCCTAGCAAACTGAAGGGTTACACAAAGTCACACAAGTATTATGTGATCTAACACTTTCCAATGCTCTACTGGATATCCCCATTTGTCTGCCATCTTCAGACAGTATTGAACTGGCAGATTCTGGAAACAAGAACTGGAAGAATGAAATTATTCAAAGTATCAAGATTAATTCCCTTAATGTTTGCATGAAAGATGAGGGTTTATTTTAAGACTTCTCTAATTTTTCCTTTTGCTATTCTAAACCTTTTTATTGTCATTTCTTCCCCCCCATCTCCTTTCCTCCTCTTAGCTGCTCCTGTTCCCATTCTTTTCTTTTCCCTTTCACAGGCCAGCTTCTCATCTATAAGTAATAGTCTCAGAAAGTTACCTAGGTCATTAAAAGATTAAATAACTTGGCTGGGGTAACACAGTAAATCAGAGGTAAGACAAAACCAGATATTCCTGATTTTGAAGAATCATAGATTTAAAGCTGAAAAAATGTCCATAGAGGTCATTGTGTCTAAACACTTCATTTTACAAATGAGCAATTTGAAGCACAGAGAGATTAAATAACTTACTTTAAGGTCACACAGATAGTAGAGGAAGAATTTGGTCTTGACCTCAGGTCTTCTAGTTCCAGATCAAGAATACCTGACTAGCTTCTATTTACTCTATTATAATGGTTCTGCATGAAGAGCTGCAGCAACATCCCAATAAAAAATATGAAGGGTTGAGTGTCAATGTCAAAGAGAGCAGGACAGGATAGAGGTAGAAATCTGTGACCCTTGTTCCAAGCAAATCTACTTATCAATAGGGGAAGGATGATGTCAACAGCAGATCAATAGGGAGAATCAACAAGTCAATTCAGAGTGACTTTTGTTGATGGAGGAAAACTAGGGGTTGAGTAGACTAATGATAGATCTACTCATTAAGCAGGCTGTTAGACCTGTTATGGGGGGGGGTTACTTTTTCTTATTAAATTTAATTTTTATTGTTCAGGAACAAAACAGAGACAAAACCACAAATGTCAGATAGTTAATTCAGTTTTTGAGTTATATTTAGATATAACATATCCCTATCATCAATGTTAGGAATAATTAAGAAAAAAGATAATAGAAAATAGAATATATTTACATTTCAGAGTCACAAAAACAATACCACCTTCTAATAAGAAATGGGCATAACTGGGATTTCATTTAAAACTTTCTGGATAAGCTCTGGATTCTATTTGAGTCACAGGATTTAGGAGTGCATTTCATTATGAAATTATCTTGATAGAGGTTGTCAGTAAAGATGCATTTAAGTTGAGTTTTAAAAAGAGTCATTCCACTAAATGCTTCATGACTTTTGAAACGTGCCTATAGTCAAATAAATCCTGATTGCATTTCAGGGTCAGCTTGTTGGATTTTTTTTTTTACCCAAAAGCCTTTGTAGAAGAAAATGGCCAATAATGGCTATCTGGGTTTGAATGACTTATCACTGGCAATCTAAGTAAACTAATCACACAGAATTCCAGTGACCAGTGATAATCCAACATTCTATGATAGTTAGCCTATATGTCTGCTTCTATCCTCTACAGACCATTTAATCTTGAATTTCAATGTTCTGTTATATTCCACGCACCCACAATGAATGTCCAAAAATGTGAATTTGGTCATCTATTTTGAGTTCTTCTTGTAATGAACTTTTTGTAATGAGTTATAATTCCAAATGACTGCACTTCAGAAGCATTCATCCATGTAGCAACAATAGCTCTGAAAATACATAATACTACTTATAAAAAATCATTCATAAAGCAAAACCACATAAAATTATACCACCATTCTGTTTGACTAGGGATTTCTCTGACCCATTTCAGTCATGGAACTCTCTAGAGGTGATAAGTATAAATTCTTTCTTTTTAATTGGGTTAGATGTAACAGCAGGAATATGCAGGCATGGTGGGGTTTAAGGGGCAGCACAAGGATTAACTTGCCTCAAAACATTCTGCACTAATCTGTTACTGTGCTCAAAATTCTAGCATTAGAAATTCAGTTCTTTAACCTAATAAGCATACTTTTTAAAAAAAGAAATATTCTGAATGATCAGACTATTAAATCCCTTCATTCATGGCTCAATGAAAATTATTTTATTTAGATTCTTAAGATCTATAAAATGAGAGTATTGATTTGAAAGTGGGAGGAGGAATTCCTTTGAACATGAAAGATAAAGGAGGAGTTATTTAAAACTATGGGGTCACTGTGCAGGATGGGTAGAACTAGATGAAGTCCTACAAAAGGTAACATTTGAAAACAGCAGGAGGGCATTTGATGCTTCACACCAGAAAAGTAGAAGGGCACCCCAGGATATTGGAAAGCTATGAATAAAAAACTGATAGCAGATCTCCAAAGATAAATTTGCACTTTCACATGTTGTCTAGCAGTGAGTAGAAGACATTTTGAAAAGGAAACTATTCAAAATACCTCAAACTTTCAAAAATATTTCCTTAATGTTTCAATAAGGATACCTCACTCTTCTCAATATGACTTCAACCAACCTCTACAATGTAATAGGTCATTATTCCCCTAGATAAACACTGCTTTCCATCACATTGATTTATTTACTAATATACCTCTCTTCTTAACCATCATTTTTCTCCTCAAGCCATTTCTTCTAGATAGATTGCTTCCCCCTTCCTGCCAGTCTATCCAAATCTTCTTACCTTTCCATCACTATGCAGATTAAGTTTCATTTTCACAAAGACAACTCAGGGATTTAAACTAATATTATTAAAGCATAGGCATAGGTCTGAGTCCAGGGAAACACTGATAAATGTTTAACAATCAGCTCTCCGGAGGGAAAAAAAGTATGTGGCACCCACATTCAAAATTAATTTTCTTATTAGCATTTTCTCTGTCATGTTCTTAAGTCTAGACAATCAACAAAATAATAAATCAAGTTCTTATTTGAAGCATGTACCAGTTCCAAGATGTACAATACTCACACTGAAAACTTTACAATATATAAGCTGGCCCAAGCTGCCATCCCTTTCTGGTTCAGTAAGCTTTATTTTTCTTTGACCTTTAGGATAACATTCAGACTCCTCTGAAGGGCATTTAAATCCCTATAGGGAAGGCAATGTGCTAGATGCTAGGCATATGAAGACAAAACAGAAGTGATCCATGATATGAAAGAACTTATCACATTTATTGGCAATGAGTATTTGAATCATTTAAACTATTGCTTCTTAATTTGCATGCACCACTGCATGCAAATGTCCATAAGAAGAATGATAGAATTTCCAAGTTTGAAGATACTATAAAGTCATGTAATCTAAACAGAATGAAGCTGAGCATCTGAACAAAACTCCCTTCAGCTTTCAGGACAAATTTTGGAAGTTCTGCAGCAATGGGTGATTGACTATTTCTTGAAGCAGTGCATTCAGTTTTGGACAATGCTAGCTGCTAATCAGTTTCCCCATAAAGAGTATTATTTTTCTGCCTCTAGCTACTTTCTGTTGTCCCTAGTCTAGTCAATCTCATCTAACTCAATATCTTGCATATGGTAGACAGCAAATGTCTATTGATTTGGCCTATGTTTTGATATACAGACAAAAAAAAAACCCCAAACAGCAAAAATAAAATAAAAAACAGTCTCATTCTTCTTTCCCATGTCAGACATTCAAATATCTGAAGAGTTGTTATGCCCTCCCTATATTTTTTCCTATGAGAGACATCCCAATTGCCTTAAACTAATCATTTTTGGTCTCCATTGATTTGACCTCAATAATATCTCTTTCTCTATAACTCCCCTTCCATTCTTACCATAATTTCCTTAATCCAGGCTCTCATGATCTTTCTCTTAGAGTATTATAATTGTCTCTTATCCAGCTCTCCACTCTCTAATCCATTGTCTAAAAAGTGCCAAACTGATATTCTGGAAAGCAGAGGTCTGACTATGCCATTCACTTATTTAAGAAGCTTTTGTAGTTTTCCTATCCTTTGCAAAGAATGCCCTTTGCAATCTACCTTCAACTTATCTTTGCATAGTTGTATAGTTAGACAAAATTACTTCTCACAGTATGGTCTAAACAGATTGGTTTACTTAAAATTGCATTTGCATAACGTATCACACCCACATTTCTCTGTCTCTGAAGAGGTCTTTCTCATCTTGGAGTCTTAGAATTTGTAACTCCCTTCTAAGTCTCATGTCACCTCTAACATTGCTTTAGTTAGTGCTCTCCTCCCCCAAAATTCCTTAGTATTCATGTGGTTTATATTTTGTGGTTGTCTATTTACAAATTGTTTGGAGAATACTGGACACAAAGGGGTACAGTATGGTTTTTGAAGTTAAAAAAATCCAAGATCAAATCCTGCTTCAGATTTTTACTAGATATATGATCCTGAACATGTCATTTAATTAAAAAAAAAGAACTCTGTGCCTCAACTTCTCATTATAAAATGGGGATATTGACAATAGCATAGCACTGTTCAATGAGATAGTATGTGTGAAGAACTTTTGTAAATCTTTTTTTTTTTGCAAGGCAAATGGGGTTAAGTGACTTGCCCAAGGCCACACAGCTAGGTAATTATTAAGTATCTGAGACGGATTTGAACCCAGGTACTCCTGACTCCAAGGCCAGTGCTTTATCCACTACTCCACCTAGCCGCCCCTGAACTTTTGTAAATCTTAAAGTGCTTTATAAAATGTTAGCTATTTGTTTTTTTGATGGTTGTAAAATTTCCTTGAAGGTGAAAGTTGTTTATTTTTGTTTTTGTACCCCCAACTCCAAACCTGGCATCTGGCACATAGAAGTGTTTATTTAATTGAATTGAACCACTGATAGGATGGGTAGCTAGATGGCACAGTGGATAGAAATCTGGGTGGCTTTCTAATTGTGTTCCCTGAGCAAGTCACTTAACCCTGTTTGTCTCAGTTTCCTCGTTTGTAAAATGATCTGGAGAAGAAAATAGCAAATCACTCCAGTATATTTTCCAAGAAAACCCCAAATGGGGTCACAAAGAATTGGACATGACTAATTGACTAAACCACAATGACACCAGATCATATAGCATAATTTCTGATTCCTTTCCCATTCCTCAGGCTTTTCTCTTGATGTACATAAGCTTGTGAATGATCTTTCTAAATTATAGCATCCATGAATGAAAATAATATTCCAGATGTGGTCTGATCATAGTAAAATAGAGTGGGAATGGTCACTGAAATTACTAAGCAGTTCCATAAACTTTAGGCTGCATGTTATTATCTTGTAGAGAGTTGGATCGCTTCAGGGAAGGATGAACAATAACAACAAAGATTCAGTACAAGGTCTCCCCACATAAAAGGACTTTCAGAGCAGCTGATGTGAGTTAAACCTCGTCACATATATTTCTTGCATGAGTATTTTACTTGAATTATGGTCTAAACCTATTCCTCCCATGGATGTTGTATGTATTTGTGGGAGAGAGTGAAGCAGGTTTTTAGAAGGTTCTGAATTAAGTGTCTTTATCATGTTATCTGAGACTAGTTGGGGGGGGACTCAATCTGACAATTTAAACAGAAGTTGGGAGATGTTGCTATTATCCCCCCCCTTCGCTCTCTCCCTTTTCTTCTCTCTTTCTCTCTGCAAAATTGAGAAGGAGGTGTATTTCTTCAGATTTGTCAGACCATTTGTTCTTTGTGTGGGCTGTTATTGTTTCAGGAGTGGCTGTGACCCACATGCAACGCATTGAAGAGCTGTACCTATCAATGTATACCTCTGTTGATTATGGAGGTTTTTATTTGTTTGTTTTAAAATTATCTTCCTCATTTTTTAATACTCTTAGTTCATGCTTGAATTTGCATGCTCCAGGCTTAAGACACTGTAGGCTTTCATTCAAAACATTATGAAAACACAGAAGAAGGCTGTTGTAATGACAATAGCTCACATGGAAGCAAGAAACACATTGTTTGAATTCCTGCTTCTTATACAGATGTTCATGTTAGCTGAGTAAACTGAGGACCAGGGAGATTAGCTAATTTAAACAAGGTCACCACAAATAATTAGATGAATCACTTAATCTCTTGGTATTCAAAGCAGTTCTCTTAGGCTAATAAATCACAATGCTGACTTGCATTGCTAGAAGGGGTTTTCTACTTCAGAAATTCCTAACATCAATGAAATCACAAATCCTACTTCTATCCCTTTCCCTCATGGATTTAATCTCTCTAGATCCTGGTCTTGAATTTGGGTTCAGCATGTGGAAAAGTGCAAGTATAGTATATGCTGTCATTGTCTGCTAACAACAGTGCAGAGCTCTTGTCAAAGGTCCTCTCTTTTCCCAATAATAATAATGATGATGATGATGATGATGATGATGATAGCATTAACAAGAACTAGCATGTTAAGGCTTGTAAAACACCTTTTAAAATTTTATCTCATTTTTCCTCATAGCAATCCTGGGAGGTAGGTTATTATCCTCATTTTATATATGGGGAAACTGAGGCACACAGTGATTAAATGATAACTAGTAAGTGTCTAAGGCTAAATTTGACCTCAAGTCTTCCTGATTCCAGACCTGGCCATCTATTCACTACATCACCTAGTTTCCCCAATCAAGCACTTTATTTTTAATGACTCTGTCTAGTAAACTCAAAAACACTTCCTCTTTTCCTGGTCATAACTACAAATTTCTTAATTAAAAGCTAGATATAACCCAACACTTTCCTATTTTTCCATATCTATTCTCAGACTTTTCCCTCCTATATACCATAGACTCACACTATTTGGAACTACCTGCTGTTACTTGACCAGACACTGATTTTTTGCCTCAGTGCCTCTGATCATATTCCTTATGACTTGAAGTTTCCCTCTTTTTCACCTATTGAATAAAGCCCAAGTCAAAGCCAACTCTTTTATGATGCCTTTCTTTATTTCCCTAGTTTTTAGTGACTTTCTCTCATGAGGACCTCAGAAAGTATTGTATTTTAATTTCTCTAATATACCTTTAAGACTCAAAGAAGTAGCTCTATAGCTGGAAGAGACTATTAAGAGATTAGTTAATTTAAACAAAGTCACCACAAATAATAAGTTCCAGAGGAGGGATTTTAAACCTAGGTGCCCATCTTCAGGAGTTGTGCTCTTATCGTGCATTATTTTTTAATATAGTGATTTGTGTAAATATCCTAACCTATAGTAGATTTGAAGTTCAAAGAGGACAGTCACTGCTTAACTTTGTATTAATCAAGAAAGTAAGCAATGTCTACTACATTTTAGTCTGACAGGTGATGCAATGGCTAAAGAGCTGGGTCTGGAATCAGAAGGACCTGAGCTCAAATTTGACCTCAAATATTTGCTATCTTTGTGACTCTAAGACAAGTCATTTAGTTCTTTTAGCCTCAGTTTCCTCACCTGTAAAATGAACTGGAGAAGAAAATGGCAAACCACTTTAGCATCTCTGCCAAGAAAGCCACAGATTGGGGTCATGGCTGACAACGATAGATGTTAGCCACTTTGCTATTTGCTATGGTTACATAGCTTTCCAGAAATCTACATTCTCTAGAGGAAAAATATCCCACAAAGAAGTACATAAAAAATAAGCATCTATATAATGAAAAACTGCTTGGGAGGAAGAGAAATTGAAATCGGAAGAATATGGAAAACCCCTGGAAGGAGTTGAGTAAAGCTTTGAATTAAATGAGGAATTCTTAGAGACAGAGGTGAGGAGAAAGTATATTTGAAGCTTAAGAGAAAGCTAGTATCAATGTGCAGAGACAGTAGATGGAGTGTGGTGAGCAAGGATCAGCGAGAAAGTCAGTTTGACAGGACCAAAGAGTGCTTGAGAATAATGGAGATTAAGGAATTTTATACCATGCCAAACAGAGAAATTTATATTTGATCTTTCCAAATACTTAGCCCAGTGCCCTGCATAGAATACCTGATACTTCTTGTTCTGAAAAATAGCAAATTCTAAGTAAATATTTGTTTTTGAGGTGATTAAGATCTTATTTGATTTTAAAGAAGGTGGGGTTATGGGAATCAGAGGTCAACCTCTTCCACTCCCAAGTTCTTAAAATGATCCACAATGCATTATTCATTTTAAAAAGCTTTAAATTCCCTATGCACCACACAATTTAATAACTCATTGAATTCTAAATGTAAAATTGTGTCTATCCCAATTGACTGATAATTGATATGATTGGTTTATGAATGACAAAACAATTTTGAAATGAATGGTGCTTCATTTATTTTCTGATTTGTGTTTTGGGGCTAAATAGTTACAGATTAGATTGATTATTCCAAGGTGGTTTTGTCATTTACTCCTTGGTCCAATCAAACCATCTTGCTTAGTTTTCTCATTCATGGTATTCTACTTCCTAACCAAGTACTTTGGTATTGGCTGCCTCTTACATTTGAAATATAGTTCCTCCTCAGTTAGAATCTCTTGTTTTCTTTAAAACATTTTAAGTGGGGGGGGGGCAGAGCCAAGATGGAGTTGTGAAGGCAGGATTTCCCTGAAACTTCATCCTCCCCAAATTCCAAAAGCAGTCATATTATGACTTTAGTTAAAATTTAGAGGGGTTGATCCTACAGAAAGACTGAGTGATACAGTTTCCCAGACCAAGACAACTTAGAAGTTCTACAGGAAAGGTGTGTTTCACTAGGACTGGGGGTTGGGAAAAAGCCTCAGCCACAGGGCAAGACCCAGGGATCACCAGGAACAGCTTGAAGGGGTGATGAGAGAACTCTGTTGCACCAGAGTTTGGGAGCACCAGCCTCAGAACAGCCCGGCAGTGAGAACCTGTAGTGGGAATCAGGGAAGCCAGTCTGCACCTCCAGAGCACAGCCCACAGATGGTAAGGGGGTAGGGTAGATTGCTCTCTCTCGGGCAGGACTCTACTATTTGCCCACATTCAGATCCAAGTTGCAGTTTGGGCTTCCATACTAAGATAGCTGAGCAGGGATCCTCTTCATAGCCCCAGGGCAGAGGGGAGTGCCTGTGGTCATCTACATATCAAAGCACAGGTAAGACAGCATAAGACCTTGAAGGAATAAAGGTCCCAGTGAGTGTCCCCCAACCCCCCCCCCCCAAAGTCTTGGAAGTACAGTAAATTAATTTTAGGCTAAGGAAATGAGCAAACAAAAGACAAAGAAGAATCTGATCATAGAAAATTACTTTGGTCCCATGGAAGATTCAGAAGATGACAAACTCAAAGCTTCTGTATCCAAAGCCTTTAAGAGAAATAAAAAGTGGGCTCAGGCTATAGATGAGCCCCCCCCCAAAAAAAAACTTCACAAAGCAATTCAGGGAGGTAGAGGAAAAATTGGGAGGAGAAATGAGAGTGATGCAGATAAATCATGAAAACCAAATCAGCAGTTTGGTGAAAGAAATACAAAAAAAAAAAAAATACTGAAGAAAATAATATGTTAAAAACCATTTTAGGGCAAATGGAAAAAGAAAAACAAAAGGCAAACGAGGAGAATGATGCCTTAAAAAGCAGAACTGGTCAGCTGGAAAAGGAGATTTTTCTTTCTGAAGAAAATAACTACTTCAAATGCAGAAGGGAACTAAAGGAAGCTGATGACTTTGTGAGAGATCAGGAAGAAATAAAACTCTTCCAAAAAAGCCAAAAATTAGAAGAAAAGGTGAAATATTTCATTGGAAAAACAACTGACCTCAAAAACAGATCCAGAAGAAATAATTTAAAAATTATTGGGCTACTTGAAAATCATGACCAGGAAAAGAGCCTAGACTTCATTTTTCAAGAAATATTACAGCAAAATTTCCCTGAGATCCTAGAAGCAGAGAGTAAAATAGAAATTGAGGGAATTCACCAATCACCTGCTGAAAGAGATACCAAAAGAAAAACTTCCAGGAATATTATAGTCAAATTCCCAAACTCCCAAGCCAAAGAGAAAATGCTAAAAGCTTCCAGAAACAAACAATTCAACTACCATGGCTCTATAGTCAGGATTACATGGGATCTGGCAGCATCTACATTAAGGACTTGTAGGGATTGGAATATGATGTTCCAGAATGCAAAAGATCTTGGTTTACAACTGAGAATCAACTACCCAGCAAAACTGAACATCCTCTTGCAGGGGAAAAGATGAACTTCCTATGAAACAGGGGACTTTCAAACTTTCCTATTGAAACAACAAGAGATGAACAGAACAGAAAGTTTGATCTTCCAGTACAAGACTCTGGTGAACCATAGAGGGGATGAAAAAGAAGGACAAACTATGAGGAACTTAATGATGTTGAACTGTTTGTATTCCTGCATGAGAAGAATATGCTGATAACTCATATGAACTTTCTCATTTATAAGAGCTGTTATAAGAAGTATATATATATATATATATATACATATATATATGTATATATATATATATATATATTGAATGTAGGAAGGAGCAGAATATAATGGTATAATATAGTAAAAAGATGGAGTCAATGGGTGATAAAGGAAATTAATTTATTTTTTCTTTGTCATGAAGGAAGTTTCACTTGGAAGGAAGAGTGAGGGTATATTTAAAAATGAATGATAAAACATCAGGTATAAATATAACTATTTTTTTTAAAAAAGGGTATAAATTAAAGGAATAGGGATTTGACTTACTTTGTTTGGTCCCAGAGTAGAGAATTAAGAGTAATAGGTAGAAATTGAAAGCTGGGCATTTAGTCTATGTCATATTGTGTGGTAAACCAGAGGATTGACTCTAGTCTTCCTAAACTGGGTTGGGGAAGAAGTTATACTACTTGGGGCAGTAGATGACTCCAGTTGTAAGAGGGCAAATAGAAACTGTCAGAAGGAAGTAGTGCTCTTGTATTGAGAGTGGGGGAGGAAGGACTCAGCTTCCTACTACAATGTTTCTGTTTTTGTCCACAACACAATACAAGTTTACTCCTTTTTTTAGACTATAAGTTACCTTTCTTATATCTTCTCCTCTCTTCTCTTCTTTATGGTCAGCTTTGATGGTATTTTTAACCAAATTTTCTCATATATAAAAATGATGATGCAGGTATCAAGCAGTGTGATTTTCTTTTTTACCTGCTTAGAGTTGGAAAGCTTTAGGGATGGCTCTGTTGTTTTGTTTCACATCAACAGAATAAGGCTATGTTGAATTTTACATTAGAGATATTTATCAAACATAAAAATGTAGCGGCGGGGGGGAGTCTTTCAGCCAATGTAAATGATGGCAAAACATTTAATAAGCAACAGGAGGGCAAGAACTTTCATTGCTTGTACTATATATTCTAGATAGTTCAATGTTTATTAATAGATAAACTGAAGCAACCAATGACAGGGATTCAGGAAAGCCACTGCATAATGATTAAGAGCAAGAAGATGACTGCAGTCATCAATATGCAAAAGAAAGGTATCCTCTGATGTTCCAGAGATATGGGAACAAGAGGCACATTATGGGATTTCAGATTGTGACTTAGCATCTCCCTCAACACCTTCACATGAGGAGTAGGATGGGATCTAACCTTCTAATTGTTTAGTTGTCCTCAAGTGGGAAATTGCTCCCCAATTCTCTCACACTATGATAACTTAGTGCAGGAATTGCACCAGAATGCTAGATAATTAGTATGCTGTGATTCATACTCATCCTTCTTGGGGTATTGTCGTGTGTGTGTGTTTGTGTGTGTGTGTGTGTGTGTGTGTGTGTGTGTGTGTGTGTATGTGTGTGATTCGTTCAGGCCTTCCCCTGTTTTCTCTCTAGGACACTGTACTTGACCTAAGTCTCTCCATTAGAGTGTGGGAAAGGACAAAGAGAGAGTTATATTCAAATTCAAAAATTTCCTTACTTTTGTGTAGCTCCAGTGAAAGGTTTAGAGAAGATGGAAATTATTTTTATTTTCAGCTCATGTTGTTGCCATGGTAATGGCTACCAGGGTCCATCAAATAAATTTGTGGGTAGGCAGGCAAATACTTGAATACTGCCCAGCAGGAACCTGGGGGAAGTAGATCTGTAGAATAGTTTTTCAATATCCATTCTTCCTCTGAATGGAAAGTTTCCTGAAAGTTCACTAGTTTCCCTTGTAGCAAGGTTCTGACAGTCAGGCAGACAGTCAACCAGCATATCTGGCCACTGGACCCAACTGGCTCTGGAGGAGAAAAAGTGAGACTGGTGACTTAGCACAGCCCTGCCTCCCCCTCACTCAAATCCAGTTCATGTACTTGTCATGGTATCATGGTCTTCTTTGAGAATGAAGGACAAACATCATTTGTTAAGGACTTACTATGTGACTGGAATTAAACTCAATATTGAAATTACAGATAAAGATAACATAAATAAACCCAACCAGTCTCTGCCATCTAGGGACATACATGCTAAAAGGGGAGGCAACATGCAGATGGTGGTGCAGTGGATAAAGCACCAGACCTAGAGTCAGAAAGACCTGAGTTCAAATCTCACCTCAGATGCTTACAAACTGTGTGACCCTGGGTAAGTCATTTAATCCTGTTTGCCTCAGTTTCCTCATCTGAAAATGATCTGGAAAAGGAAATGGCAATCCACTCAAGTACCTCTGCCAAGAAAACTCTAGTTGGAGTCACAAAGAGTCAGACATGACTGAACAGCAGTTATAATACAGAAGATAATCTAAAAGGAAAAGTTATTAGCACCTGAGAGGACCAGGTCTCTGCAGAAGGAAAGCAAATTGTGAACTGGATCTTGAAGGAAAAAAAGGGACACTAATAGACCAATGTAAGGCAGCAAAACATTCCACTCAAAGAGACAGCAAGTGAAAAACAAACCATGGAGATAGTAAATAGAATATCATGTTAAAGAATCAACAAGGAGACCATTATGTATGGTTCATCAATGAGTGAAGGTGAGTAAGGTACAAGAATCCTGGAAAGAGAGGAAGGAGGCAGGTTATGATGAGTTTTGAATGTCAAATATTTAATTCTGAAGGTAAAAGGAAGTCACAGGGATTCACTGACAGATCACCTTGACAGTTGAGTGGCAGATTATATAGGAATATTGAACAGCTTTGTGGCCTAATGGTTAGAGTGCTGGACTTGTAGTCAGGAAAATTTGAATTTGGATCCCACCTCAAATACTATTTGTGCGACCATGGACAAATCAATTAATTTCTGTCTGCCTCAATTCCTTTAAATGTAAAATGGGAACAGAACACCCACCTTTTAGGGTTGGTGTGAGAATCTAATGAGATAATATAGGTAAAGCACTTAGCACAGTATCTGACTGTCTACAAATGCTATTATTTTTATTACTATTGTCTTGATATTTTAAAATCCTGGAATGCGTCTCAGAAAAGCTCTCACATACTTCCCACACTGTGCACAGGTTATGCAACCTCAGACATTCCTCCAGAGCTCATGTAGAAGCTTCATTTGTCATCTAATACCAGAAAGAGTAATGTTAGCAATTGATTGACTGAGGGAGCCTTACATTAATAATAGTTAATAATTTCCCCCTCCCACTATATTTTGCCTTGCCTCCCTACTCTTCTTTATTAAAAACATTCTTTTCAGTAAGGCTGACAAGTTGGTAACGAGCTCCAGAGTTGGTTTTTAAGAGCAGATGATTCACAAACAAGATGGTGACAGGTTTTTATGACTATGGATTTCTACACTATCTGGTTTCTCAAAAGCACTTGTATAGATTGATAGAGCTACAAAGGGAGAAATGAAAAAAACAAAACAAAAGAAGAGGACATAAATAGGCTTTTTCATTAGAAAGAACACTCCAAAGCATTAACCCTGTTCCAGTAAGATGCCTTTTACTTGCCTTTTCCTTTAGTGTCTTGACCTGCAATCATCTTCTTTATAAGTAACAGTTAACTATGGGATAGAAATGTTATGGAAGAAGTGAAGAACCATCTGGGAACTACCTGTTTCCTCAGGCATTCATTACCCTTCAGAAAGTGTCCATCAGCTGTATCATTTGTCCCACAGATCCATTTAATCAGTGCATAACTGGTGATTGGGTGGCTATTATTAATTTTTAAGCGCATCTGACAGGTTTCAGTCTAAGAACAAAGCTTATGCATATGGAATAATGCAGTGGTTTCACTCATGCAATCTGTTTCATTAGAATTGGAATCATAATGATTCAGAGCGGTTCATCTGCCAAAATACTATGATATTATATTCCATTTGACATTATCGTACAGACTGGTATTTCCAGAAACATGGAGAAGAGACCTCAAAGAGAAAATAGGAAAGCCACCTATGTAATTATTTTAAGTTCATGCTTAAATTCAAAGAATATATACTCCTGTCTGCAGGTCAGAAATATTCTCTTTATCTGGGAAGGACAGCTTAAAATTATCCTGCTTAAAAGTTATTAGTTAGCTCAGATTGTGCTAGTCTATGAGATCACTGACATTGATTTGTAGGAGTCTTTTTTTGCTCACATCCACCATCTGAAGTTACCTGAATGATTTACTTATAAAAATGCACTTTGGGTTTCCACTTTTTATTTTCATTTCCGTCAGTAAATTTTGCATCTTGACCTTAGCTTGAAAAGCTTGAGCAAAAAGATAGTCGTTTCTGTTCTTCCCTGTCATCTTGTCTCCAGTGTTTCAACATTTTAGGGTTTTTTTTTTTTGAGCAAATTAGTTTTGTTTAGATCACTTCAAGATTTCTGTTTCTAAATACTATTTGAATTGATAGTACTATATCACTAACATATTCAGTTTGTGCTCAGAAGCTGAATAGGCCACAAAACTAATAAATGCTCCAATAAAGTAGATAGCAGAGGATTCAGTATTCGATAAGTAAGCAGTCTAGTCCATTAGTTTTATTAGCAATCTCTGTTTATTGTTCAGTCACTTCATTTGTGTCCAACTCTTCTTTACCCTATTTGGGGTTTCCTTGGCCTAGATACTGGAAAGCTTTGCCATTCCTTTCTCCAGCTCATTTTTCAGATGAGGAAACTGAGACAAGAGGGTTAAGAGACTTGCTCAGCTAGTGAGAATCTGAGTATTTGAACTCACAATCTTTCCATCTTCAGGTCCTCCACTAGATCCACTGTACCACCTAGAGACCCTTAAGTCAATAGGTGTTTCTAAAGTTGGTAGAAATTCCTCCTGTCAGAATCAATAATTTCATAATCTTTGTAGACTCTGATATTATTACTCCCAAAGAATACTCATAAAAGTTCTAAAAAAGCCTGATGGATTCAGAAATGGATTTTTAATTCACTTTCCCTTTAACACTATTATAAATTTCTTTCTTTTTTTTTTTAGTTTTTTTTTTTTTTGCAAGGCAATGGGGTTAAGTGGCTTGCCCAAGGCCACATGGCTAGGTAATTATCAAGTGTCTGAGGTCAAATTTGAACCCAGGTACTTCTGACTCCAAGGCCAGTGCTCTCTTCACTGTGCCACCTGGCCGCCCCAAACATTATAAATTTCAAAGAAAATATTATCCAGTTGTATTTCTTTCATTCAGAAAGACTAGGCTTTTATTTCATGTGCCAGTAAAGGAGTAATTCCAAAACAATGTCATTATGGCAGTGACAATGGTATCTACAAAGTTCAGTTTAAATTTGGAACAGGAAAAGTAAGGCTGGTGACAAAGTAGACACAAGCATAAAGGCAGGAGGAGAGAGTACTGGAGAATTCTGGTCCCAAAGAAATCTGTAGAGAACTCCCCATTTTAAGAGATATATATTATGAAGGTATTCATCCAAACTAAGACCTCAAAAATAACTTTAGGATTTTTAATTCTTAGCTACATTAAAAAAAGTGATGCTTTTTGTTTTGTCAAATAATGCTTGTCCTTCATCCTCGAAGAAGATCATGACATCAGAGAAGTGATGTCATGACAAGCACATGGATTTGATTTGATTGAGGGGTGCTGTGCTGTCACCAGCCTCATTTTCTCTTCCAGAGCCATCTGGGTCCAGTGGCCAGATATGAATCAGAATGATTGGAGATGGCCCTGGATGTCAGGCAATCAGGATTACATTACCCGCCCAGGGTCACACAGCTAGTTAGTGGCAAATGTCAGAGACTGGATTTGAGCTCCTATCCTCCTGACTCCAAGGTCAAGGCTCTATCCACTGTACCATCTAGCTGCCAAATAGTAGGAAGGAGAGGTAAAAAGGCACAGCAGAACAAGTAATGAAATTGGGACATGGATATGCATAGAGCATGAGTCAAGTGTGTCTTAGGCATGCTAGTACAGTATATCCTGGGATGAGTATTGCCATTGCCACTTAAAGAGAAAGTGAAGGGTTATAAACACTACTTATTTTGGGATTACAAGATCTTGATTTAAATTCTTAGTTTGCCACCTATGACTAATATCGCTTTAGGCAAATCATTTTTATTTTTTCCTTTTAAAATATCAAATCTCAAACTTTTCCATCTTTGGACCCCTTTAAACTCTTAAAAATAATAGGGGCGGCTAGGTGGCGCAGTGGATAAAGCACTGGCCCTGGAGTCAGGAGTACCTGGATTCAAATCTGGTCTCAGACACTTAATAATTACCTATCTGTGTGGCCTTGGGCAAGCCACTTAACCCCATTGCCTTGCAAAAACCTAAAAAAAAAAAAAAAACCTCTTAAAAATATTGAAGATGTTTTTGTGGGTTTTTTACCTATCAATATTTAATGTATTAGAAATTATTTTAGTATTATATAAACCCTCTGAAATGATATCAGGGACCCTCAGAGTCCCCAGATCATACTTTGAGAATAGCTAGCTGAGGCTATCTGGCACAAAGGGCACTTAGGTCTTGGAGTGGATAAAGTGTTCAGTCTGGAGTCAGAAAAGTCTCTTTCTGAGTTCAACTCTGGCTTCAGATTCTTATTAACTGTTTGACTCTGGGCAAGCAACAACACTGTTTGTCTCAGTCCCTCATCTATAAAATGAGCTAGAAGAGGTTATGGCAAATCATACCAGTATCTTCGCCAAGAAAATCCCAAATGGATGATGAAAAGTCCAACATGAATGAAAAAAAACTGAACAACCACAAAACTAAATCTGCATTAAAATGAAGGAATTGGATGAAATGATTTTTCCAGCTCCAAATCCTTAGGAAGTACTGAGAAGTAACTTGTGAAGTTGCTCCTAATAATCTGAAATAGTTGGTGCCCCTTGGAAAAGTTTAATATCTATCAACTTGCTTCCCTTCCCCACCTTCTAATTAAACATAAACAAATACAACACACACTAAACAAAAACAGAAAATGAATTAGATGTGTGAGAATATCAGATGAAGATAGCTAGATGACATAACTTCATTTTCGAATATTTTTAATTCATTATGATTCATTTAGAATTGATTTCTGTTTGAGTAATGTGCAAGGCACTTGGTCAGTTATTGTTAAGACTGGAAAATCTATACCTTAAAAGGATCTCCAGTTACTTGAAAAAGAATAAACAAATTAGTGAGGAAAATGTATTAATTCTGATAAATTGGCTAGAACAATTTTAAGCTAATGGAGCTTTTTTTCTAAAAATCAAAAAGTATTGTTTAAAAACAGTGAAATGTGATATTCTGATTGGTTAAATGTACTTCAGTATGATTGTGAGAATGTTAAAGTTTTCTTAAGAGATAGGATGACCCATGTAAATGGAGCGGGAAAGGAATAACATGAATATAGGGCTTACAATATGCTATGCATGCACTGTTCTAAGCATTTTAAAAATATTATCTCATTTGATCCCTAGAACAACTCTGTGAGTTAGTTGCTATGATTATCCCCATTTTACAGTTGAGGAAACTGAGGCAGACAGAAGTTAAGTTGATTTGTCCAAAGTCACATAACTATTAAGTTTCTGAGATCAGATTTGAACTCAGGACTTCCTAACTCCAGGCTCATCACTCTATTCACTATGCTACCTCACTGCCTGGAATCATAGATATTATGTTAAGAATATATATATATATATATATATATATGTATATATATATATACAGACACATATATACTACATACATATATACATTAATTCAAAGACTCCAGCTTTTGAAATAAGAACTCACTCTTTAAGAAAAACTATTGGAAAACTGGAAGTTAGTATGGTAGAAACTAGGCATAGACCAGTCTTTAATACCAAGACAAGGTTGAAATGGGTACAGGATTTAGCCATAAAGGGTGGTACCATAAACCAATTTGGAGAACAAGGAATAGTTTATCTGTCAGATCTATGGAGATAGGAAAAGGTTTTGATCAGACAAGAGATGTTGAAAACTACCTAAAATAAAAATGGATCATTTTGATTATGCTAAATTAAAATGATTTTGCACAAATAAAACCAATGTTACTAAGGGATTAGAAGGAATGTAGAAAGTTGGGAAACAATTTTCACAGCTGGTGGTTCTGATAAAGGATTTATTTCTAAAATATATGGAGAACTGAGGCAAATTTTTGTTAATACAAGTCATCTCCTATTATTAATAAATGGTCAAAGAGTATGAATAGGCAGTTTTCAGATGAAGAAATTAAAGGTATATATAATCATATTTTCAAAGTCACTATTAATTAGAGAAATGCAAATTAGAACAATTCAGAGGTACTACTTCATACCTAGTGGATTAACTAGAATGGCATAAAAGGAAAATCATCAATGTTGGAGGGGATATGGGAAAAGTAGGACACTGATACACTGTTGGTAGAGTTTCAACCTGATCCAACTATGGAATTATGCTCAAAGGACAATAAAACTGTGCATAACTTTTGATTTGGTTATATTACTACTAGGTCTGTATTCCAAAGAGATCATAAAAAGGAGTAAAGACCTACATGTACAGAAATATTCATAGCAATAGTGGTAGCAAAGAATTAGAAATTGAGGGGATGCCCATCAGTTGAAGAATGGTTGAACAAACTTGTGGTATATGATGGAAGATTATTGCTTTGTAAGAAATCTTGAGTGGGAAAGCTTCAGAAAAGCCTGGAAAGACTTACATGAACTGATGATGAATGAAGTGAACAGAACCAGGAGAACATCATACACATTAATAGTAACATTATATAATGATCAACTATGATGGACTTAGCTCTTCTTGGTAGTTCAGTGATCAAGGACAATTATAAAAGATCTGTGAAAAAATTGTAGAGGCTGAATGCAGACCAAAGCAAACTATTTTCACATTTTAAAACTTGCTTTATATGTTTTCTTTCTTTTGTTTTTTCTCCTTTAGTTTTGATTCTTCTTTCACAACATGATCAGCATGGAAATATGTTAAACATGATTGTACATTTATATCCCATATAGATCACTCACTGTTTTGTGAAGGGGGAATAAAGGGAGGGAAGTATAAAAATGTAGAACTCAAAATCTTACAAAAAAGGGAAAGTTAAAAAAGATCCTTGTGTGTAATTAGAAAAAATAACATTAAAAAAGAATATATATGTATGTATATAAGAAAGGGGAAAAGAAGGGATAACTTTTTTACTTAGCCAAAAATTGTTGGGGTAGAGAGGGCTCTCCTTGGTCTACAAATTTCTTTCTCTTTATGTATGTACATTTTGATCATTTTTCTTTTGCCTTTCTAAATTCTTTCTTTAAAAATTCTCTTAATTTCCTCTTCTTACCTGAGTACAGTCTCCCTTAGCAAGAGCACTCAAAAAGCCTTAATAGTTATAGCAGGGATGGGAAGGAGAGAGGAATATGTAGAGAATTGAATCAAAAACAATTTAATTGTAGAATCATATCTATATCTATATCTATATCTATATCTATATCTATATCTATATCTATATCTATATCTATATCTATATCTATATCTATATCTATATCTATATCTATATCTATATCTATATCTAGATAGTACAGTGTTAAAAGCTAACTTTAAGTGTGATTCATCATCCTAATTTTGGTGAAAGACTGTCAGAATATACTTATATAAGTTTATAATATTCCTTTGCAAGTATATTATATACTTAAGCACAATAGATAAAATATTTATACAAGTATTTATGAATACAATATACAACAACAAAAGTGGATAGACTATCAAACAAATCATTTCAATTAAGCACATTCTTTTTCTTTATTGGGATCTACAAAGCTTATATTGAGGACTATGGGTAAAGGAAAAATTCCCATGTCATCTCCCATTCACCACCCTGTTCCCAGCTTTTTAAAGGAAAACTGTATTTTGTGTCTTCCAGGGGATTGGAAATTTTCAAAGATTGGAGGGAAACTGTAAGCAACACCTTAAAAGTGAGTCAACTTGATGGTAAGCTAAACTTATAAATTACTTGCAAGTAAACTGCAGAACTATTTCCAAGTGTATACATGAGTAGAGGGCACTATTCAAACATTTGTGAAATATTTAGCCAAGAAAACTGAGACTGCATCTTGGTAACATGAATCACCAGAAGGTAATACCCATAGTGCTGATAAATTGTGTTTTCTCTGACTCTCTGAAATATCTAGTTATTTGAATAAAAATAAATATTGAACTGCAGTAAATTGCCTGGTATTCAATCTAGACTGCATTGTAGAAGTTTGTGCAACTGGGAACAGTCTCCAACATATAATGCATTTTTGGAGTCAACTATATATATTTTCTCCAAGGTCAGTCTTAGGATAAATCCAGTTTCACTTCATCAGTGCTATCTGCCTCTTTAGATACCCACCATTGGTGAAAACACCATTAACTTAATAGATTTTCATGATACATTGGTGGTGAGTAGAACTCTTTGCTCTTTCTTACATTTCTCTTGTAAAAAGATGAATTCGATGGAGACAGCATAGTGCAAGAAGAAAGCCTTAGGAGTCAAAGGACTTAGCCACTTAGTATCTATGTGATCTTGTGCAAGTTATTTAACCTGTTTGAGGCTCAGTCTTTATAACCATAAAACAAGGAACTAGATGTGAAAATTTTGAAGATTTCTTCCAGTCCCATATATGCCATATATGGTGGTGAGTTTCCAGGGATTAAAAGATACCCCAATTTTTATCTGAGTAAAAGATTTGAAAAAAAATACCCATATTGGCTTTGATAAAGAGTCAATTGCAAAACCAACTCTACAAAAGAAACTGCTTGGGTTATTTGCTTGTTTGCCGATTCTTTTTTAGGTTTTTGCAAGGAAAATGGGGTTAAGTGGCTTGCCCCAGGCCACACAGTTAGGTAATCATTAAGTGTCTGAGGTCCTACTTGAACTCAGGTCCTCCTAACTCCAGGGCCGGTGCTCTATCCACTGCACCACCTAGCCACTCTAATTGTTTGCTGGTTCTTAAAGTTATCAAATGCCAATTTGGTTTGCTTTGGACACAGTTTCAGACAAGCATGATTTGTATGGTTCTGGCAAGATCCTAAAAAACATTTTCAAAAAGAGGAGGAGTCATTATCTATTAGGTTGCATGTTTCCCCATAGTTCTAAGTTGCCTTAGTTTCTTATACTTGTGGTAAGCTCACAATTTTCTGTGAAGCAGTTTTATACTTTTTTTTTTGGTGGATTGTGCTTATCATGTGCAAGTAAGGGATAGAAACTGGGATCGCCCTTCCTTTTAAAGAGTTTACAATATTGAATACAGGTGCATTATTGGGTCATTTTCAGTCATTTCAACCTTTTGTGAGCACAAAAGTTTCTTGGCAAAGATTCTAGATTGGTTTGCTATTTCATTCTTCAGCTCTTTTTACAGATGAGGAAACTGAGGCAACTAGAGTTGTTACTTAAGTTAAGAGTTAGATTTAAGTGTCCAGGGTCACAGAGCTAGTGTCTGAGATTAGATTTGAATTTAGGAAGATAAACCTTGCTGATTTCAGACCTGGCAATCTATCTTCTGCTTCATCTAATTGCCCAGATGTATGTTTGCATGTCAATAAGTATAGGACATATACAAAAATATATAAAAAATTTATTTGGCAGGACCACTAACTGGGATCACCAAACTCTCAATTTTCTATTATTTCTAGATTACCAATTAGAAGATGATCTTCCTGTCTCTTTAAAATTTTGATCATTAGTCAGTGAGACCTATGAGGTTCCTACCACAATACCTTGGTATTGGGCGTCTAGCAACCAGAATTATTTAACATAATATGTTGCATTTCAATGCAAAGTTTGGGTAGTCAGCTTTTCATCAGCACATAATTGATCCTGTCTTGAATCCTTTTGAATCCCAAGGATGAGCAATTTAGTAGCTCAGTAAACAATTAGTTCTAGAAAAGTGTCTCACTCCTAGAAGCTCCAGAAATCCAAGTGCTTTCAGTACTTACAGCTGTCCTCTTCCTCCATGAAAACACTGATCACATAACAGGCATACACAAAGCCAATCAACTGTGGAAGGAAAACAAAACAATACATGTCAGAAAGTTGGACTAAATTTATGTAAAGCACAAATCTCAATTACAGCTTGTGCAATTAGCAGATAAAGGATGCCCTGAATTAACTAATAACATTTGGTAATAGAAGCCTCCTTGTATTTTTAACTAACAGCTATCATCTTGAAATGCATATTCAATTCCCATTAGGGTTAATAGGATTAGAGAAAGTTACCCAGGTATAGCCTGAACAGATTCCTAGGTATTTAATTGAAATTTGAGACTATGGTTACTAAACTGTAAATGATTAGATTTTTCAGAATATTTATTTTGGAATTAACTATTGAAGGAAATGTATTATATAGGACTGTTGTGAGCATCAATCAGCAAGTATTTATGAAATGACTAGTATGTCCTATGACTGGTGCTAGGTGATGACACTACAAAGATAAAAAGCCAAAACAAAATGAAATAATTGCTACACTCAAGTTTAAAATCATGCAAGGGAAGTGATGTTTCCTTATGTATAAATTGAGGGGGGTTATTGAACTCAATGGTCTCAAAGGTACCTTTCAAATCTAAACCTATGGCCCAATAATACTATGTAAATTTAAATAGATAATTTATAGACAAACTTAAACAGACAAATATAGACAAAATAAATATAAAGTAATTTGAAGGAGAAAGCCCTGGAAGATAAGAGGATCAGAAAGGGACTTGACTAATCTCTGGAGAAAGCCTGGATTTCTAAAAAAGCAGATATGAGCAGGAACTGCATTTCAGGCATGAAGAAAAGCCTGTACTGTTTTGCATGAGCAATAGCAAGTACCATAGCCTGGCTGAACAAGGAGGAGTGACATGTGTAGGCAACAGGTGGAGTTGGGAAGCAAGCGAGGGATGGGGTAGGGAGGCTTTTGGCTGGGGGTGGGGGAGAAGAGGGAAGGAGGAGGGGAGAGAAGAGGGAAGGAAATCTCTTTCTTTTGGCACTTTCAGATCCTTTTTCCCCTGAGGTGAATGTTTGTCTCTCTACCTCAGAATAAGGTTACTTGGGATACAAACCAGAAAAGTTTAAAGGGAGCCAGATTATGAAGGTTTAAAAATGTTAAATAGAGATTATATTATATGACTTCCGAGTCATTTTATGATTTGATGATTATGTAATATCTAGAGGTAATAGGGAACTAAAAAAGGTTTTGGAGGAGGTGGAGATTAGTGAAAAGATCAGTTCTATGCTTTAGGGATATTATTTTGGTAGGTATGTGGAGGATGTTTTAGGGAGTTTGGGTGAGTGGAAATGAAGATCCAAATTAGGGTGGTGAACATGTGAGTATGGAAAAAGAAGATGTAAGAGTACTGTATGGAAGTAGAAATTATCACAATTGTTAATTCTTTGGATATAGGAGGGAGAAAGATGAATTCATGAATATTCCTAGATTTTGAAATTAAGTGATGCGAAGGATGATGGTACCTTGAACAAAAAAAAGTAAATAAGAAAGAATGGTTGGTTTTGGAGAGGAAAGAAACTTCAATGATACCTTTGAGGTCAAATTTATTTCTGTACATTTTGATCTCCAAATTATCTTTCTTGTTACTCATATTCTGTGCATTTGTTTGTAGACTTCTACACTATGGGTTTTATTATTGCCTCTTGGAATTTTTGAGTTTCTTGATACTGTTCTTATTCCTGTACTAATAGGCACTTTCTTTTGCCTGTTTTGCACATGTTGAGTTTGACAGACTATGGGATATCTTTTTAGGAATGACTAATAAGCAGTTAATGTGAGAGATAAAAAGGAAAAATAGAGAGACAGAGAGAGAAATGACTAGGAGAATTGGTCTTGACAGAGAGAAGGATCACATCTATATCGTGAGCAAGGGAGGAGAGAATGTAGAATGTTTCAAGAAATTTTGAGATGTAAGTAGGTGAAAGAACCCACATTAATGGTCTCCTTTTTCACCATAAATTATGAGGCTAGGTCCTCTGATGAGGGAGAGTGGAGAAGGAGGTATAGGCTTGAGGAGAGAAGAGAAGGTTCAAATTAGATAATTATATAAAACACTTTGCCACAATATATAGTACATGTATCACTTATTGATTAGAAATAATATCATGTAACTATTTTTATATCAAAGAAATATTTCTTTTTCATTTTATATCACTCGGAATAATCATCATATAAGGTATATTAAAGTAATTTCATTTTAAAACATAGATCCCAATTTCCTACTCTGGGTATCCAAGAATGACCAGCTCAAATCATTTACACTATAGCAAAGAATCACTCCATCCCAAGGAAAGGACAAAGAGACAGCATGGAACTTTAATCTCATGTTACAATGATCTTGAGCCAGAGTGACCCTGAAGGGGAGGACTTAAGAAATGCTTGGATGGGGGTGGCTAGGTGGTGTAGTGGATAGAACTCTGACCCTGGAGTCAGGAGTACCTGAGTTCAAATCCAGCCTCAGACACTTAATAATTACCTAGCTGTGTGGCCTTGGGCAAGCCACTTAACCCCATTGTCTTGCAAAAACTAAAAAAAAAATTGCTTGGATACGGTGATTATATTGTAGGATCATGCAGGTGCTTTTGATTCCCTCATGCACCATTCAATAGCAAAGTTTGTTGAAAAACAAAAATCCTTGTCCAGAATTATATTAATAATAATAAGTTAATATAATAAGCTATTAATTAAGACTAAGTTCCTTGAGAGCAGGGACTATTTATTTTTTGGTTTTGTACACCCTATGCCTAAAACAATTCCTGGAATACAAGAAATACTGAATAAGTGTTTTCTGATTTGACTGATTCCTGGTTGCTATGTGACTAGGCAACAATTGTGGAAACGCCATATTCTTGTATAGAAGATCATTACTCTTGAAAATCTAAGAGAACTGTGGAGAAACATCTTTCCAAAGCTAAAAAGGATGGGATGCAAGCATGCTTTTTATAGAAAAGAATTCAGGAGAATATTCAATTTGAAATTATCTCAACTTTGTCCCATAATTTACTTTTATTATTAATTTTCAAGTGGTTTACTTATATTTCTTATTTTATACTAAAAAATGGAAAATTTGTTAATGTCCTTTTATAAAGTCATGTGAAAAGCTAAGTTGTATTTGTTAAATCTATATCTAATTAAAGATTTGTATCTCTCAACATCACTTAACCCTTACTGTCTTGCAACAAGGGCCATCTCCAGTCATTTTGATTCACATCTGGCCACTGGATCCAGATGTCCTGGAGTGAAGCTGGTCACTAATCATATCCTCACTCAAATCCAATTCATATGCTTGTAATAACATTACCTCCTAATGTCAAGATCTTTGAGAATGAAGGATAAACATGAACAACAAAACTATATAATAGTTTTTTTTGATTATCACTCTAGACTTAATGAATGCTTATTGACTCTTTATCTGAAATAATGGCTATACCTCCTGTTTTTTGGAATTGCCTATGCAAAACATGTCCCTTATTTTTATTTATTTATTTCTAATCTCAATTACATGCAAAGATAGTTTTAAACATTCATTCTTGTGTAAGTCTTGAGTTCTACAATTTTTCTACTACCCTCTCCCCATCCCATGGCAGCAAACAATTTGATATAAGTTGTACATATATAATAATTTTTAATTTCTTTCCATATTAGTTATGTTGTGAAAGAAGAATTAGAACTAACAGGGGGGGGGGGGGGAACCCTGAGAAGTAAAGAAAAAAACCTTGTAGGTGATCATCTCTCAAGATTGCTGTTAATGTGTACTGTAGAGAAACTTTTGTTCAAGTTTTCATTTTCATTCCAGTCAAAGTTCTTTTCCCAAGAAACCTCAATGATACCTTTGAGGCCAAATTTCTTTCTGTGCGTTTTGATCTCCAAATCATCTTTCGTGTTACTCAATACTCTGTGCATTTGTATATAGACTTCTAAACTATGGGTTTTATTGTTGCTTCTTTGGAATTTTTGAGTTGCCTATTATTGTTCTTCCTGTACTAATAGGTACTTTTTTTTCCATTTAAATTTATAAAAGTAAAGATAACCATATTTTTAATAAATGTATTCTATTCCTGGTCACAATCTTGTTATTTTTATATTTTATGTCAGGGCTGTCTAAAATGTGTGCTGCATGTGCCCCACAATCAGATTTTAGGCAGCCAGGGCTGTCTAAAATGTGTGCTGCATGTGCCCCACAATCAGATTTTAGGCAGCCCCCTGTGGGTTTACTAAGTGCTTTAGTAAATGAAGCTGAGCTACCTCAGAGTTTTCACTAAAATTACAAATCAAAATAGATTGTCTATTGTTTCAGTAAAAACTTCTAAAAGTAAGGTTGGACAGCCCTGTTTTGGTCATAAACTAGAATTGAAAATCCCATTCTTAGACACCATTTTCTTTTTGCAAGACAATGGGGTTGACTTGCTGAAGGGCACCCAGTTAGTATCAGCTGATACCACTTCTTAACCACTGCTTCTGAAGAGAGCTCAAACTGAACAACCCAAATTCCCACCATCTGTGATCCCCACACTTCAGAATCTTAGCTATGCTTTCTGTATTACTTCTGGCACTATCTTTGTACAAAATCAGAATCTCCCCTAGGACAGGAATTGTGCTTATTTTTTTTTCTTTGTATCCCTATTGTTTAGCACATAAGTACTTAATAAATGCTTGCTGAATGATTTAATCACCAGATGTGAGTAGTAATAAGCCCATGTCAGCTATCCAGAGTAGTTTTCTGAAAGGTCCTCAGTTTCTCATAACTAAAATGAAAGAGCTGTGAATTTAATGACCTAAAAGTACTTGCTCTCATTAGATCTGATCCTATGGTCTTTCAGGTCTCTTCCAGTTCTGATTTTTATTCTCCTTTTAAGAGACAAATTTGAAGTCAGGAAAATCTGGGTTTGAATCTTGCCTCTGAAATTTATCAGTTTTGTGACCCTGAACTTACCTGAAATGTTGAGTTCTTCCTTATCAGAGACCACTCTGATCTTCAGTTTCTTCATTTATAAAAATGAAAATATTTGTAGCCCCAACCTTCAAAGGTTGTGGTAAAGTTTAAATCAAACAGCAATGATTTTTTTAAATTTTCACTGTGGTGTCAGGCATTTTGCTAGATACTGGAGTTACAAAGTGGAAAGGGAAATATTCCCTGCCCTCAGGAAGTTAATATCCTAATGATATATTATCAGATACTATGATCTTAAATTAAAGAAGATAATGTATGTAAAGTGATTAACAAATATTTGAAAAGTGTGACACAAATATTACCTATTTATTATTCTTAAGGCTGAATTAAAACTTTCATCTGAAAAATTCTTGACTAATTTTGTGACTTTGCCTGTACAGATTTAGAATTAGTAAAGTAAAATATAACTGGGGACAAGGGAGGGAGGGAGAGACACTGTGCAATTTGGATATCTACTGTACAGTTGTTTTGTTGGTTACTTGATTTTCTCCCCTGCACTAAATTCAGTTATTCATTTAGAATGTCAGGAGAACTCTGAAATCACCATGAGAATTCTAAGCATGCCCCTTGTACTGATCTTATGCTGTAAGCAGGAATGCTGAGGGACGATTTATCACAACTGCAGTCACAGGATGTGTTTTTCATCTCAGTTTTGGTGGGAGGGGAGGGAAGATACATCAAAATGTTTTGGCTCTGTGCTTTCAGTTGTGAGTCCAAGGTCTTGTTAATACCTTGACTCTAGAAAGTCTATTAATTTTCTATAGTTCTAATATAATATAATCTTCAAGTAAAATATAGCCCTCTCTCCTTCACCTTTCTGGTAAGGAGAGCATTCTTAGTAAGATGAATTCTTATTCTGTTTTCTTGGCTGTCTCATCATAACTAAATGACAAGCAAAGAGAACACAAATGAAGAATTCCTACATTAACTATATTACTGACTTCTGGCAAGTTGCAGAGACCATATAGCATGTAAATGAGCTTCTTTCAAGATATGAGTATTTTCTTTAGCATGACTACCAAGTACAATCAACATTGTAGCATTAGATTCTTGGGGACATGAAGTACCTTCCTGCTTTGCATTTGGAGGAGTATTGGGGAAGAAAAGCAAAGGGTTGATGTGAGGGTCCCCAGAGATGGAATCTGGAAGTGGCTATGCCAATATATTCACATCATATATCAGTACTTAAAAGCTGACTCAGAGAATCACAGAATTTCAGAGTTGTAAGGGACTGCCGAGGCCATCCAGTGTAACATATACCTGAATCTGAATCTCCTCTACAAGATGCCTGAAAATATGGTCATTCATCATTCATTTATAGGTCTCAAGGGAGAACTCACTATTTCAGGTGAATCTGACCTCTAACTTTTAATATACTAGTGATGTGACAACCCTGATTCCATCTGGGGTGGGATAGATTCTGATGAGCTCAACGTTAGAAATTATGAATGAATGCTCCTTTATTAACATCTTCTCTTAAAGCTGAAGGTAGCTTTGATTTCTTGAAGTCAGTGGAACACAAAATTTCTTATATTTTACCAAATTAGAAATGATATTCAAGAACAGAATCATAGAATCATAGAACTTTAATCTGGAATGAAATCTTAGTGAGTTGTCACCTTGTCCAATCCCTATCCTCCAAGAGAATCCCTCTTACTTTCCTTGAAATCTATTTAGAGTGACACCATTACTCTAAAGGCAATTCACTCCTCTTTTGGATACCTTCAATCCTTAGTCAATTTGTTTCTATGTAACTTTTATACAATACTACCAATTGCTTCTGATGGGATCAAGTTAAAAATTTATGTACTTAAAGAAAACTATCATATCCAAGGACATTTAGGTGGTGGTGGACCTGGAATTAGAAGCATCTGAGTTCAAATTTAGACTCAGACACAATCTTTGTGACCCTGAGCAAATCACTTAACCCTTATTTGTCTCAATTCTTCATCTGGTATGGACTCAAGGCCCTGGTTGTTCTACTCTGAATGCTTTTCAACTCATCAATGTCAATTAATTTTGAAAGGTTTTTCATGTTTACCATGAAGTTATTTTCTTTTGATCCAAGGAATTCCTGAAGACAGTTTATCAAGGTGTGAATCAGAGGGAATGTGTTCTGCATTGATGGAGAGAACTCTAATGCCACTGAAATCACAAAACTTTTGAAGGAGAATATGCATTATGGATAGAAAAGAAAATTGGTAGGACAGTATAGGAATAAGACAACAGGTACACATTGGCATATAGAAAGAAGAAGCTCATTTGATTTCTTTTTTCAAAGGTTTGCACACACACACACACACACACACACACACACACGACTCTTGCAGTTTCCCTCTACTATCATATGAAAGTTATGTATTAATCCAAAAAGACATAGACTTTACTGCTTCAAGTACTTCCCCTCAACAATCCTCCATTTAGTTACAAAAGTGTTTTTTAAAGTGTATTTCTAACCATGTAACTCCTAAACAACAAATTCCAGAGACTCCCTATGGCTTCTAAATTAAATAATAATAATAATAATGATGATAATAATAATAATAATAATAATAATATAATAATGAATTTCCATGTTTGTCTTTATAGTTCTTCAAAAACTGGTCCCAACCTACTTTCTCAGTCTCATTTACATCTCACTCCCCATCCCTCTTCAGTGCAGTCAGATTGACTTTACTGTATCCCCCTCATCATGATATGATATTTCTTGTTTTGGGGTCTTTTCAGGAGCTCCATACTTGGAATGAACTTGCAACTCATTTGGTCCCTTAAAATCCTTTATTTTTTATTTTTTTATTTATTTTCTTTTTAGGTTTTTGCAAGGCAGGGGTTAAGTGGCTTGCCCAAGGCCACACAACTAGGTAATTATTAAGTGTCTGAGGCCGGATTTGAACTCAGGTACTCCTGACTCCAAAGCCAGTGTTCTATCCACTGCACCACCTAGCCATTCCCCAAATCCTTTATTTTTATTAGACTGGCTGTAGATTATATTGTCCCCTTCCAGAGGAAGAAAAACAAAACAAAACAAACACATTAAAAAACCCAACCCCTCAGAATCTGATAAACACTTTATAAAAATTATTTCTTATGTATCTCTTTCCCTTACTCCTAATTCCTCAAACCAAAAATTATTAACCCGTAAACATGTTTATCAAAATATGTATGTACAGTGTTAACCTGACTGTTCGCCTCTGAGGGGAGAGGGGTGGGAAGGGAGGGTGGAAAGAAATTTTGTAACTTAAAAATATACATGTGCATATGGATGAAAATAAATAAATGAATTAAAAAAATCTTTTATTTTAGTCAATACTCTACTTAAAGTGACAGCTTATACATTAAAATTCTCTTCATCTATCTACTATTGTCTAACTCTCCTAAAGTGTATCTTGTATTTATATTGTATATGTTCCACAGGGGGTGGCTAGGTGGCGCAGTGGATAGAGTACCAGCCCTGGATTCAGGAGTACCTCAGTTCAAATCCAACCTCAGACACTTAATAATTACCTAGTCGTGTGGTCTTGGGCAAGTCACTTAACCCCATTGCCTTGAAAAATCTAAAAAAAAAATACTCGCTCCACAGGTAGAAGCATGCATATGTTTGTTTTTATGAAATTATGCACTTTAAAATTTTTATACTTTTTATATTACACTTTTACATTTATATATATAAATATATATATATATCCATATATAATATAATATAATATGCTTGTTTATTTACATGTTATCTTTCACCATAGAATGTTAGCACACTGAGGTCAGGGACAATTCCATTTTAGTTTTCTATCTTCAGAACCTAGTATACAATGCTTAACTCATAGTAGACATTGCTGAATAAGTGGTTTTTCTGAAATGATTCACTGTTTATCCTGAGGGGAAGTAGGCAATTTAATGATTTCTTCTTTGCCATAATATGTGTTATTAACAGGATCTTTTGATAGATAGGAGGGAAGTTGTGGGTTTTTCAATCCCAGTGACACGTGGAAGTTCCTCTCCTCTGTCCTCATGTGAATCATTTCCTATAAATTTGATATGAAAATTTCCATTGTAAAAAAAATCACATCATTAGTATACACTGTCAGGTCCAATAGTTCATTAATAAACACGAATAGTATCTTGAAAGATGATGAATTAAGAATTTTGGCCATACATCAGAAAATATATGATAATGTTAGCTGAAAATGATAAGACAAAGACATACCAGACTTTTCAGTCTTAAATTGAGTAATCTGCAGGTCCTCAAGCAGATTTTCCCCAGCCATAATCTTAATATTATTATAAACAAATTAATTGAAATTTCTGCTTTTACTTTTGTATTATTGATAGGTGCATTAATAAAATATTTATCCTGGCAAATTACTTTTGCTATCTTGATTAACTAAACTGCTATTTAATTAATAATGTTATGCTCATACAAATCTGTCTAGCCATCATGTTAATCACCAATTTGCTGAGGGCTGATTGTTGTGTGGTTCTTGGTTTCTCAGCATCTAAGCTGAAATAGCCCCAGTTGGCCTCTGCTTGGCGCCAAGAAATAGATCCAGAGGCATGTTAGCCAATAGTAAACCCACTTGATGTAAATCATCTAAGGGATAATTACCCTAATCATCCCTGGTTTTAATAAAGCTTTGAGAGAGACATTAATCTTGAAGGTACCCTTTTCCTTCCCATTAAAGGCAGGTAATTCTAGCTGCTGTCTTATTCCTTTCTTCTTTTCCTCCTACCTTGCCTTTCAAAATCTAGCTCCATCAACCCCATTTTCTTTGATGTATTGAGAGAAATAACATTAGATACCAGCTTCCCACTGGACTGTATGAGAACATGATTAGATTTTACATGAAGGGTTTGTAGACAGGATTGATTAGTTTGCCTGTGGAGTTTGTATAGGGGATTTATTAGTTTATTTTCACATTTGCAGATATCAGAACTTTAAAAATAAAGGGGCAGGAGAGGGTGTTCTGCTGTTCAGAATGTGTATTGTTAAGATTGAATCAAAACAGTGAGTCATGGCTGATATTTTATGATTCTTAGGGTAGGAAATCACAGATTAAATATAATGAATGAAATTCTCATCCCTAATAATTTTCTGAGAGAATAACCCAAACAGTTCTAGACTTATTTATAAGCAGAACTGTTGATATAACTTGAGGAAGCATGGGAAGGCTCCATCCTCTTCCTGGTCCCAAAATATTTCCCTTATTAATTTTTCTGAAATCCAAAGTGTTTAGATCAATCTTTAAAGTCTTTCTTAAGGGATTTATAGTTTTTGTTTTGCAAGGCAAACAGGGTTAAGTGGCTTGCCCAAGGCCACACAGCTAGGTAATTACCACCTAGCTGCCCCTTAGGGATTTATAGTTTAATATTGTTGAAGCATGATGTTACATGGCAGGGAAAACATCTTAGGTGACTAGCACATTGGAACTTTCTTAAAGTCATTTCTATTTTGAAGGAGGGAAGGGAATAAGCACCTACTCTGTTTCAGGCTCTATGTTAAGTACTTCACAAATTTATTTCATTTTATCTTAATAACAACTCTGTGATGCATGAGCTGTTTTTCTCCCCATTTTACAAATTGTGATAACTAAGGTAGACAGAGGTTGTGATTTTGCCCAGGTCACATGGCTACAAATGACTGAGGCTAGATTTGAACTTATCTTCCTAACTCATACTTTAGTTCTCTATCCACTGTGCTAACTTAACTGCCTAATGGCTTTGAAATTAAACTTTGATGAGGATGATATTGATTCACTGATGCCAATTGTTACATGACAGTCATTTCTGAATATAAAAGATTGCTTAATAAATTGTATAAAGAGTTTGACTTCATTTTATTGTCTGTTTCATTTATATTTTTGTTACTATCTACATCATCTAGTTTAGCTTCTTTTAATTTCTATTTGTTGTCAAATCTTGCCTGCTTTGTAAGTGGCAGAATGCCAATTGAGGCAAAGGACTAAGAATTCCATTCAGTTTGGTCGTAGATATTCTGAGATCTTGGGTATGTTATTGGTCCTTAGTCTTTCCATATGAAATGTAATGAAAAAATGTAGATCTCTTCCATTGCAGTTTCATGATTTATTTTCTTCTTTACACTTCCCACTATTGATGATATTGAGAGCAGGGGTGAGGATTAGAAAAGACCCTCAGTTCCCTGGTAGATTTTTTTAAGACTTAAAAATATAGTTGAGAGAATTTTCATTCTAAGAAATCCTTATTTTGATGAAACAATCAGTCTGACAAAAAAGAAAGGAGATAGATAAATAGATAGAGAGAGAGAGAGAGGGAGGGAGAGAGAGAGAGAGAGAGAGAGAGAGAGAGAGAGAGAGAGAGAGAGAGAGAGAGAGAGAGAAATTTTAGTTTGAACCCTTTGAGACAAAGGTTTGTTAGATTTACTAGTAATGTCTTTCATTAGTTCTTTCAGAATCTCACTTTTTTTCAGTTAGAAGGAGAAGTGGATTTTGCAGGTTGATTATGAGATTAAACCTTGCATTGCTATATAATTCTGAAGTAGTTTGTTCTTTGTTCATAACCTATCTCCCTGTTTATCACTGTTTTCCTGCCCTTTGGATTAAAGACAACCCCCTCCCCTCTTTCTTCTTCCCTCTCTACTTCTCTATCTCCTCTTGTAATCTAGACAACATTATCTTAGAAAATGTCTGTTGCCTCTTATGAATAAGCCCAAACTGGCCTGCTGCTTTATTTTATTATTTCTCCTGCACACCAACTTCAGTTTAGTGTGGTACTTTACTTGATATTTGGGAATTGTAGTTCTCCTTTTGTTCATTTAGGGTTTTTTAAAAAGGGAAATATAAAGAGTCAAGGTAATCAAACTGTTCACATCATCCTTGTCTCCAATCATCGGGTATTTGTCTTTCCTGTTTAATTCCACATTGAGAGGCTTGCAGAAACCCAGTCCTAAAAATAGTGTACAGAACCCTAATTGTTAAGCCAAGAAGAGAAAGGATTGAATTTAGAGATTGCTTTAGCATTCTTTTTAAAAAGTAACAATTGGCATTGTACATCCTAGGTATTTATTCACTGTTCTTATTCCTGAAGAGGACTGTGACATCAGAAAGGTGATGTCATGATATGCAAGTTTATTGTGTATAAGTGAGGGCTATGCAAAGTCACCAACCTCATTCTCTTCTCTGAAGCCATCTGGGTACAGGGTAAGACACAGAACAGGACAGGACATGGCTCTGGATGCAGTAGGAGACTTTAGTTTTTTTTAGCTAATATCTTTAATAGATTTCAGTTTGACTGAAGCAGTATCCATTCAGTGATTAAGGCTAAGTAAAAACTGAGGTTAAAAAAAGTCCTCTTTTACCTATTCACCCCACCCCCCCCAAAGAAATTCCAAGGGAAAGGCCCTCAGAGTTTCTGGTCAAAACAGAAATAATTGCTAATAATATTCACTTTGAGTCATCATAAACCAAACAATGACCAAACAAGGTCCTAAAGGCTGGAACCTATTGTTGACCAATCGATCTAAGGGAGCCAGCATTTGTTCATTGAGAAGACCATGGTTTTCATGGGCACTTAGGCTGGAGTTTCTGTACTACTCTACTATGGTTTTGATCATGTTAGAAGGTATCAGAATCAATGAAATCATCTGAGTGAGAGAAACAGTAGATCTCTATTCTCCCCCTCCCCTTCTTTTTTTTCATCACTCAGGGCTTGGCAGCAAAGGTTATGTCTAGAAAGATTACCACCAACTTAAAAAGTTTGATGTCAGAGGGCTGCTTTACCCTACCTTTAACACATTAGGTGAAAAAAAGTTTTCTTGTTCTGCCCTTGGATGAGTTTATATCCAGCTTTTCGGAGGGAAGTATCAAGTATCAAGTAATTAAGAAAAAACAAACTACAAAAACCTTATCTCTATAGTAAATAAAAATGTATTCAATTTATAATACTATTTAGGAGCAGGTTTGACTCTCTGAGCTTTCCTAATCTATCTTGATCCTCCTTCTCTTAGTGTACACACAAGGACCTCAAATTATTCACACTCAACTGGATCATCAAATCTATTTATCTGATATAGCCTAAGAAATGGACTGGTAGATCAGAGGAACAGAATAAGCATACAAGACTCAGTAGTAAATGATCTTAGTTAATGTAGTATTTGATAAACTTGAAGTCCCCAGTTTTTGAGATAAGAACTCACTATTTGACAAAAACTACTGGGAAAACTAGAAAACAGTATGACAGAAATGATATAGACCAACATCTTATACCATATATTAAGGTCAAAATGGATGCATACTTTAAATATAAAGGGTGATACCATAAGTAAATTAGGAGAGTAAGGAATAGTCAATCTGTCAAATCTACAGAGAAGGGAAGAATTTATGACCAAACAAGAGACAGAGAGCATTATTAGATGTAAAATGATAATTTTTGATTCTATTAAATTAAAAATGTTTTGCATAAGCAAACCCAATGCAACCAAGATTAGAAGAAAATTACTAAGATGGAAAATAATTTTAATAGCAAGTGTCTCTGATAAAAGTTTCATTTTTCAGATATATAGAGAACTGAGTCAAATTTATTAGACTACAAGTCATTTCCCAATTGATAAATAGTCAAAGGATATGAATGAAGCTTTCAGATGAGGGAGACAAAACTGTGTATAGATATATGAAAAAGTGCTTCAAATCACTACTGATTGGTGAAATGAAAATTAAAAGAACTTTGAGGTAACACCCATTCCTATAAGATTGACTAATAAGACAGAAAAGTAAAATGACATGTTGGAAGGGATATAGAAAATTAGGACACAAATGCTTTGTTATGAATGGGTCCAACTATTCTGGAGAGTAATTTGGAACTATGCCCAAACAGTTATAAAATTATGCAGAATTGGACAATTTATAGAATCATAACATTTGAGAGTTGGAAGGGGTATCAGTAGCCATTTAGTCCAACCCATACTTGAAAGCATGCATTCATACAGTCTCCATTACAAATAATGCCTATGGACAGCTGTCATTTTAAGGAAAAATTTTCTGACAAGAATTCTAAACTTGCTGCCTTACAATATTCACCCAATATTCCTAATTCTGCTCTCTGGTTTCAAATGGAATACATCTAATCCTTCTTCTACATGACAGCCCTTCAATTAAATTTGTCTTTAAAAAAGTTGATTTGTACATTGCATATTGTTTATTCTTGCCCATTTGGTGAAGCATTCCCTAGCTCCCCAAATTGCCCTGGTTATAGTTATGACAATGCCATTCACAGGAAGGCTCAATGTTGCATATTCCTTTGTGTTATATCAGCATGGACATCTGAATATGGAGGAAAGATGAATGCTGTTGAGGGTAGAGAGCTTTAAGGGATTAACACTCTCACCTGTCCTTAGAGGGGATCAAAATATTGTGCAATTCTTTTAAAAAGTTAAACTCCCCATCCTTTACATATGGTGTTTCCTAGCAATACTTTAGCCCTACTTTCCAAATAGTTTGCCAGTCTATTCTAAGACTGAAGAACGGGCAGCAGGTGTGCAATGTCATCAAACAATGCTGTGGTAATACATTTCTTTCTGCATGTGTCCCTGGAGCCCTTTTCAATGCAACTGTCACCCAAGCCCATCTGTTTTTTCCTGCATGCACAGCAAAGGAGAAATTTGAGACCACACAATGCAGAGGACCTAAAAGTGACCAGCTTCTCATTTATTTCAATCACAAAGGAGAATGGTGCCCATCCCAAAGAATACCCAATTTGCTTTAGTCTAAATCATACTGTTCCTACTTTCCCTTCCAGACTCAACCAGACATAGTTATCACTGCTTATGGAAGGGGTCCTATGCCAAGTGAAGCTTGAAATTATTTGAAGACATTTGGTTCACCCTCCTAAGAGTCCCCTTGGCACCCTGGACTCCAAATGAATTAATGAATATGGAAATAAAATTGTTTTTTCAATGATGATCATAAAAATGCACAACAGCAGACAGTGTGTCATTTATTCCCAGCCCTGGGGACTTCTTGCCCTTATGCAGACGAGCAGCATTTGTACAGACAGTTCCAAAATGGAAAACAAATGGTTGGCTTGTTTCTAAAGTCAGATAAGACTTTTAACCAGGTTCTTTTGTGATGCAGATATTCTGCAGTCTCAACAGCTCCAGTCTTCTCCCATGGGATCCAAATACAAGTAGATTTCTCTAAGAGATTCATTTTCCTTACATTCAGTTAGCCAGGAAAATACTTTTTCTAGTGGCAAGTCCTTGGAGAATGGGGATAATTGCTTAAAAAAAGAGAAGACATCTATTAAAATGGATCAGCACATCTTAGGTTTATTAAATGCGCATTGTCCAAACACTTGATCATATTTCCATGGAGCTATTGAAATAGTATGCTAAATCCATATGTCAAGATGTTTTGAGGGCTTTGAAAGATAGATGTTGTGTCAGGACAAGATATTGCTATTATGTTATTATTTCTGAGACTAATCTCATCTTTATACATTATAATACCCTTCCATGTAAACCAAGAAGTGTGTATGAATTTATGAGATTAGTATAAGCATATTTGGAAAAAAAAGAGTTATCTTTTGAATTATTATGTATGTCAAATACATTCAACATTAGCTTCTTTGAATGTAATGGAAAAACCCCATGTCTTTGAGGTGATAGTAATAATGATACTTGACCTTTCTATAGCAGTTGTATGGAGTTTTCATAGTTCATTAATCCATGTTATCTCTTCTTAAGAGTCTTGTGAGGTTTGTAGTCCAAACATTATTATTCCCATTATAAAGATAAAGAAACAAAGGCTCAGAAAGGCTGTAATTTCCACAGATAGGAAGTGATAGAACTGGAACTTCAATCTGCAAGAGTGAGGTTTCTCCCTCATCCCACTTATATAGTAATAACAAGATATAATTATAGAAGTTGTCACACTTAATAAACCTGCTTAAAGCACAGTTTCTGCCCCTTTTTGAGGAAGACTTCTCTTTGAGTGGGTCAGGATTTAAGTTGGTCACATAGTGAAGAAGTAGCTTCTGGTTGGGTTTGGTAAGAATGTACAGACATACAAGACTATCTAATAGCCTATTACCAAGAAGGATGGAGATACAAGGTTGTTTTATGGAAAGAATACTGGTTTTGGTATCAAAAGAACAAAGTTTGAGTTATTTCCTTCCAACTCTAAATCGTTGCTTTCATGCTTTAGCAAGTTCTGGCCAAGAGTGAACAAAAGATCCCTAGGATCTATTACACAAAAGAACAATTGGTCCTCTTTGAAAATGAAGGATCATCACTACCAATAACAACAAAAACATCAATATCCACAACAATAGTAACAACAATGTCAATGAATTAGTCATTAAAAGCTGTTTTTCAAAACCATATCAGTATAATATCTCCTTCCAGGAACAAGTGAATTTTCAGATTGGTAATAAGCTGAAGCAAATTCTAGAAAATAGACAACTGCATCACAGTTAGGAAAACCTGGACTCCAGTTCCATCTCTGACTTACTGTTTTCTGACAATGGGCAAATCCTTAAACTTCTTGAGATCTCCAGACAACTTTCTATGAGTGTAGATTGAAGAGAAATTACTGATCTGTATTGGTAGATGGAGTGTTCCCTACCCCATTGAAATCACATCTGTCCCCCAAAAAAGGATAAGTGTGTTGTCATTTAAAAAATCTTGTAATCTAATTGTTCTATTAAAAAAAAAGAAAAGAAAAAAGAAATGCTTCTTTGTGATGATTCTTATATTTAGTATTATTTTTACTTTTATTTTTAGGAAGTTAGGTGAAAAATTCATAAATGACAATAGGTCTGTTGGTCTGAATAGGTCTGAAATTTGGGTATATTTGCAGCAGAAAAGTCTTTTTTACATACTCAAATTGATTGAGGAGTTAGTTTTGTAACTCATTTTGCTATTTGGAATTATGACATCAAAAATGCATTGCACTCAGTTCAGTCCAAATGAGAAGTAGAAGAAAATGGTTTAGGGGGAAGCTTAGGTTATTTTCTATTCAGCAAGAGAAAACAAAGCTTTATGAGTTGCAAAAATTATATCTGAATTAAGTCTTCTTTAAAGAGGCAATGTTTCAAGCTCATTAGGTAGAGTGTGCGTTATGACAGAAAACAGCTATTCTTTCCAAAGTATGAAAGAAATTCAACAGAAGGCACTAATATTAAGAAGAATCAACAAAAGTTTGTAGGTGGTGGGTCTTTGTGTAAAGATTTGAAGGCTTGTTTCAGGTAAGGAATTGGAAATGGGAAGGGAGAGAATTCCAGACAAAAAGACACTCAGTGAAAATACTCAGTCTGGATATGGGGTGTCTTGTACAAGGCTCAGCAAGGCAGTCAGTGTCACTAGATCTTGGGTGCGGGGGGGGGGGGGGAAGGCATATGAGGACTGGAAAAGTAGAAAGGAGTCAACTTAGGAGAATTTTTACCAATCATTTTTTTTTTTTGGCAAGGTTTTGAGTTTTATATTTTTCTCTCTTTCTCCCTTCCCTCCACCCTTCCTCAACAGAAAGCAATCTAATATAGGCTCTACATGTATAACTATGCCAAAGATAGATCCATATTGACTATGTTGTGAAAGAAGAATAAAATCCAAATGGAAGAAAAAAATTAGAGAAGAAAAAATGCCATAATCCATGTCAACTTTTAAAAATTGAAGATAATAAGCTTTGTTCTTCATTTAAACTCCACAGTTTCTTCTCTGGATATGGATGGCATTTTCCATCACAGATCTTTGAGAATTGCCTTTGATTATTGTACTGTTGAAATGAATAAGTCCATCATAGTTGATCATCACCCCATGTTGATAGTGATTATAATGTTCACTTGATTTATGAAAGTTTTTAAAAGCTGTACATATGTTTTTATATTTGATTCTAGGAGTAATAAGACATCACTAGAGTTGACTGAACAGGAGAGTGCCATGGTCAGACTTCCCAATTAAGAATATATATATATATGTATATATATATATATATACATATATATATATTTGATAGCTGAGTGGAGGATGACAAGAGTGGGGAAAGATGAGATAGGTAGCTCAACCAACAGACTATGTGTTGCAGCAGTCTAAGTAAGTTGTAGGGTGGTGAAGGTCAGAGATGAGATGGGATTATATAGGGGACTTGTTAAGAAGATGGAAATGATTACCAAATGATTACATTTAGGGAATGTGGGAGTGAGGATTAAGGATGGCACAGGGTGACAGGGAACTACTCACCACAAAAAAAAGGGAATATTGGAAGAAGGGAGTGCTTTGGAAGAAAGATGAGGAACTCAATTGGACATGTAATGAGCTAGATATGTCTTCAGACCATCCAGTTGGAGATGCCCAATAGGCATTTAGAGATATGAAGTTGGAGGTTGGAAGAGAGGTTAGGGTTGGACAAATAATGAATATGACAAACATCCGCAATCAACCAATAAATATTCATTAAATACCTATTATGTACCAGACCTTGTGCCAAGTGCTAGGGATATAAAGAAAGGTTGAAGTCAACCCCTGCCCTCAAGGAACTTGTAGTCCAATGGGTAGACAACATGTAAACAACTATGTACAAACCAAGTATCTGAAAGATAATGAAAGAAGGCACAAAAATTAAGAGCAAAGAAAAAAGATTTCCTGTAGATGGTGGGATTTTGGTTGAGACTTGAAGGAAGAAGTTTTAAAATTGTTGAGTAGCTTACCATAGAGTCTAGTCTAGATGAGGATATGACAAGAGCTTTCATCCTGTAATAAATCATATCATTAACCACAAAGATCATCATAACAAATGACAAATGTGATGATCTAGCTCAAAATGTTATGAGATCAAATGAGTTAATGCACAACAAAAGCATTTTGTGCTAAAATTGCCATATAAATGTGAACTGCTATTATTATTTTATGATTTTGACTATTCTTTATATATTACTTTCATTACTCACTCTTCTGGATGGACAACTGATCTTTCTATTCTTCACGCTTGGTCCTCCAAATCTCTCAATATAGCTTAAAAAAATTTAGTAACCTAATTTTTTAAAGTAGTTATATAGGTAGTATCATGCCACAGGAAGAGGGCTGGTTTTGGAATCAAAAGATCTTAGTTCATATTCTGTCTTTACCATGTACAATTGGACCATAGGATATTTAACCTCTCTAGGTCTCAGTTTCTAAACCTGTAAAAGTTGCTTTCAGCTCAATTTATAATCCAAATAAACCTATAGATTATGTCTCTTGAGTATAAATATAAAAAACTCAAGCACATTTATGTATATATATGTATATTTATATACATATATATATTATATAAGTTTTTGAAGGGCAAGATATGGAGATGTTTAAGAAAGATGTCCCTTCTGATATGGGATTTCAAAACCTCTATATCAGTTTTTTCCAACTAAAGATGTCCTAAATAATTTCTAATCTGTACCAGGAACAAAAGAAAATTTTATATTTTTCATAAAAAATATATCACTCCTCACTTGCTTTCTTTCCCTCAGTCTCTAGCAGAATGGTGGCTTTTCTTTTTAAGGCCAAATCCTCTTGTAGATTTCTAAAATCCATTTGAGCAGTTTGTATCCCCCATACTCCTCCCATTTTTTCAACTCCTTTACCTTTTTCTATCAACTGATTGCTTCCATATAATTGTTTTCTTTTTTTTTTTTGAGGTTATCAGGATTAAGACTTTGCCCAGGGTCACACATCTAGTAAGTAACTGAAACTGAATTTGAATTCAGGTCCTCCTGATTCCAGGACTGGTACACCCCCTAGTTGCCCCACCTATAGTCTTTAAAGGTTCACAGGTCTCCCCCATTCTTAGAACAGTATTCCTTATCATTCTCTCAAACATTCTCTCCTTTTCTTAGACAAAATCCCTGAAAAAGCTATCTGTACTTGTTGCCTCTATTTTTTTTTCTCACTTTTTAAACCCTTGTGACCGGCTTCCTATATTATCACTCAACTGAAATAACTTTTCCCAAAATGATTAATGATCTCTTAATTACAAGATTTCATGGTATTTTCTCTGTCTGCCACTCTCCACCTGCCACATTTCATTCTCTTGCCTGTTCTCTCCTCCTAGAAATTCTTTTTTTTCTCTAGGTTTCCATGACACTATTTTCTCCTGTTTCTTCTACTGCCTATTTTACTGCTACTTATGAATTTCCTTTATTAGTTCATTATTCGTATCACATCCTTAAAGTTATTTCTCACATCTTGAAACTTATTTCTTAGATCCTTTTCTCTTCTCCCCTCTATTCTTTTTTATAAGCAAAACTATCAGGTCCTATGGGTGTAACTACCATTTCTCTACCCTGGTTCTCTCTTCTTAATCTGACCTCACATTGAGAGTTCTACATTGTTAGAGGATTATCATCTTGTAGCTAAGCACAAACTCTTTAAAGGTCATGGGGAAACCCAATTGTGGGAGACAATACTCTAACTACTCATCACCATAACTCAGAAGTTCTTACTGGTGTTCTATTTGCACAAACTCTTTTATACAAATAATATCATAATGATGTTAAATCAAATCTTAAACATAATTATTTACTTAATAATGTGAAAGCAATACAAGACTAATTTAAGAATAATAAATACATTACAGTACACACACACACACACACACACACACACACACACACACACATATATATATTGTACCAATGTATACAGTATTTGTAAGGGAGAGTGAGCATAGACTTATAGAAACCTGTCAAGAAGTTACATAAGTGAAGAAAATCCATTGGCTTGTGGTGACTCACAACTCTGGATTTTATGTATTAATATCACGTGTCTATTCAGGAATAACCATACCATCTAAAGTTACTTACTGCTAACTGCTTTTCTTCTGGTCCCTTCACTGTGCTTCTACTAGGCAAATTTCCTTCTTTTCTATACTGGACCAAAGAAATAGTGATTGGTATTTTAAACTCACAATCATTCTTAAAAGGATATAGGGAAAGGGTCACGATATTGTATTGTCTAACAGTTCCCTTTAAGCCAAACTGACTCTTTGTGCAATGCAGACAAATTCAGTCAGCTCTTCACCCACCAAGATTCTATGTTGTATGATCAAATCATAGCAAACAGAACTCAGTAAAATGCCAAGACACACTATTCACTCATTTGAATTTTGTGTTTTTCTAGTTAAATCCAGTTAAATCAGGATCTTCTCATATAGAAAAAACAGTTGCAAAACCTGTCTTTCCTTTTGTGACTTTCCTTATTAAAGAAGAAACACATCAGAAACACTTCTCCTTCAAGAGACTTCATCCCTCTCAACTATATATGGTGCTGAGGGGGTAATAGGTATGTTCTGGTGAGCTTCAGTCTTTCTCCAGTAAATCAGCTCTGTAGCTGAAGCTGACCTGAATGCTGCTCTCCAGCTATATTCTTCTCTGCTTTCTGTGTTCTCAACTCAGCTCCCTCTCACCTGATCATGTCACTCTCCTCTTGAGGCTTCTTCAACCATTGCTCTACTTACTATTCATTACTTTCAGTGGTTTCCATCAGAGCCTCCTCATAATCAATGGCTCATCTTTCCCTTAAGAGATTAAAAATTCATAAACTCCACTTTTCTGTGACTTATAAAACCAGTGGCCTTTATTTAATCATCCCATAGTCCCCAAAGAATATTTTATTATTTTGTGACTTTCAACCTCTTAAGCTTTAAAAACTCTTGCATATGAATGAGCTGAGGGACTGCAACCCCCTGCAGCTTCTGTTATTCTTAAATTCTCAAAGTGTTTTTTTCCAAGTTTGTAACTCTGAAAGCTGTTTATTAACATTCTCAATTTAAGCTTAAACAAATTTGTTTTCTATTCCTTTCAATGATCCAGCAGTTTACATAGAGATGAGCGAGTATTTAATATCCCTTACAAAGTTATGTCTATGCCACAATTTATTTTCTGCCCTTTAAACTAAGTTGCTCATAAGTTTTCTAAAAATCATGTTTCCTTATACCATAGATTGACTAATTTTTATTAAACATAAGTCCTTTTCAGGTCCCTTTTAACTATTAAATTATTTACCAATGAGAGGTGAATGTTTCACCTTATACCTTTCTCTGGGTTATTTCTTTTTCTTCAAGTAGAAGGTATTTTTTTTTTGTCTCTTTAGCAATCAAGCTATCTAATAAAGAGGCACTACTCTCTGCAATTCTCTCCCCTCCCCCCACATATGGATATGTAAGTACATGTTTTTGAACACACACATTTACACAAAAATGTACACATTCATATATTCTTTATAATCATATCCCCAACATCTAGAGAAGTGACTGACCCACCATAGGTGCTTAATAAATACAAGTTGATTGTTATATTTTACAGTCTTCAGTCCCCATATCCTCTTGGTTGCTCTTCTCTGGATGTGTCCTAGCTTGTCCATTTCCTTCCTATGCCACTCAAACTGAACATAATATTCCACACAGGGTCTGAACAGGATAGGGTATAGTAGAACTATTAGCTCCTATGTTGCTGATTTAGTAAATTTAGCAAATTTCTAAAACAAACAAACAAACCAGGATGCCATTAACTTCTTAAACTGTCATGCCGAACTGTTATATCTTTCAAGTAATTTTATATGATCAAGATATTTATGGAAGACACTATGGAAGGAATGACATTAAGTCAATATTTTTCTCCATAAAATTAAATGCTTTTTTTGATTTAGAGTAAAGAAATAATAAAAGTAGTAGGATTTTATATTATCTTTATGTTTTCATCAGTTGCATTACTGTAAAGCTAGGTCTTTGAAATAATCGGTTTCAAAAGTCTAGTTGATTCTTTCTTATGCATTCATCAATGATATCATCCTATACATACATGCCTACATATATATATATATATATATATATATATATAATTTTGAAATAAAATATTTGCTGAGGTGGGAAAGTGTTGAGGGCCAGCCCCCACGAGGGGAACACAGGTGTTTTCTGATGACAAAAATCATCAGGATAAGCATGTATTCTTGTTCATTAATGGATTGGTTGGCTCACGGATGAATCCTGACCTAAACATCTGTAGAGCTAGAGGTGTATGGGGAAATTTTCTGATAAGGTAGTCCACAGACTTCAAAGGATAAATACTGTAAATTTTAGCAAGGAAGTTTTGCAACTGGGTTACGTCTGACTTGTCAATTCTGAGACAAATTGTGTTATAAAAGCCTGGATATTCAAAAATAAAATTAAGAGATGACTTTCATGACATTAAATGTTCGTGTCATATCTCTTCAACCTGACTCTCAATCAATGTTAAGACACACACCTGAGTTGTCATGGGTGATAGGAAAGTAGGCCTATGGGTCAGAAATTATTGATATTTTTTAATTTGCTTTTTTTTATTGCTAATGAGATAAGTGATTTTTTCTAAGTATTTTGTTTCCTCTCCTCCTCCTTTTCCTCCTCTCATAGAACCCAGAACAAAACACTTAATATAGCTGGTTTGATTGAAGGATCAATAACTATTTTATCTATCAAATAATTGATCTTATATCTCCATCAAAACCTCAAACTCCTCAAAACAGTGCCATCCCCTCAACTCCTTCCCTGCTCCCTTCCCAGGCAAGGACTTTTAATCTGAGTATTCTTTCCTCTTTTTTTTTGTTTGTTTATTTATTTTTAAAGGCACTTTCTCATGTAGTACATCAGAGACTGTGAGATTAGACTCTAGATGTTCTGACTTGACTATAATTGATGGAGTAAAAAAGTCTCGTTAGAGAGTTATTTGCAGAGTTCACCCTCCTCCCCATTTTTGATTGCTTGTTCTCATTTCAGTCTTAGACTTAACTGCTCCAAGGATAATTTGTTTTATTTGGGACTCAAACCAAACTTTCTCTAGATCTTATTTTCTCCTATTGCCTCTTATTGTTTTATGAGTAAATTATTTTCATGAGTAAATTATTTTCATCTACCAGTCTTCTCTTAGATTTGTTAAAGTAGTTTATGTTCTAAAAAAGCTGTTGTCTAAGGCCACCAAAGTAATCAAATATTTGATTAAGCTGCTCAGGAGGAATAGTGAGTTTTTTTTTATTTTCTTTGTCTTCCAATTGTGTTAATTTATTTATATCTCTTTAAATTTCCTTAGGAAACAATAATTACCTTTATTGTAGTTATTCAGTAATTTCAGTCATGTCTGATTCTTTGTGACCCCATTTGGTGGTTCCTTTTATTTTTATTATTATGTAAATTTTTTGGTTTTTATATACAATAGTAGTTTCTACCTATCATTGTTTGTAAGATTTTGAATTTAACAATTTTTCCCCAGTCTCCCTTCTCTCTTCCCCCCAGAAGGCAATCTGATAATCTTTACATTGTTTCTATGCTATATATTGATCAAAATTGAATGTGTTGAGAGAAAAATCCTTGAGGAAGAAATAAAATATTAGAGATAGCAAAATTATGTAGTATATAAAGACAACTTTTTTAAAAAAAATTGAAGATAATAATCTTTGGTCTTTGTTTAAACTCCATAGTTCTTTCTCTGGATATAAATGGAATTCTCCATTGCAGATACCCTAAAATACTCCCCGATTATTGTATTCATGGAATGAGCAAGTTCATTAAGGTTGATCATCACCCCCATGTTCCTGGTAAGATATATAATGTTCTGATTCTGCTAATCTTGCTCAGCATCAATTCATGCAAGTCTTTTCAGGCTTCTCTGAAATTCCATCCCTCCTGGTTTCTAATAGAACAAAAGTGTTCTGTAACATTCATATACCACAGTCTGTACAGCCATTCTCCAATTGATGAACTTTCATTCGATTTCCAATTCTTTTTTTTATCTCAAACATAGTTGCTATGAATATTTTTGTACAAATGATGTTTTTTTTACCATTTTTCCATGATCTCTTCACAGTATAGACCCAGTAGTGGTCTTGTTGGATCAAAGGGTGTGGACATATTTATTGCCCTTTGGGCATAATTCCAAATTGCTCTCCAGAAAGGTTGGATCAGTTCACAGCTCCACCAACAATGTATTAGTATCCCAGATTTTCCACATGTCTTCCAACAGTGATTACTGTCCTTTCTGGTCATAATCAATCTGAGAAGTGTGAGGTAGTACCTCAGAGAGGTTTTAATTTGTATTTCTCTAATCAGTAATGATTTAGAGAAATTTTTCATATGACTATGGATAGCTTTGATTTCCTTATCTACAAATTGCCTTTGCAGATTCTTTGACCATTTGTCAGCTGGGGAATGACTTGTTTTTTTGATAAATATGAATCAGTTCTCTACATATTTTAGAAATATTCTTTGTCAGAAATACCAGTTGAAAAATTGTTTCCCAATTTAATACATTTCTTTTGATCTCCATTAGAATGGTTTTGTTTGTGCAAAAGCTTTTTAATTTAATGTAATCAAAATTATCCAATTTGTTTTTTATATTCTCTATCTTTTCCTTGGTCATAAACTGCTCCTTTTTCCATAGATCTGACAGGTAAACTATTCCCTTTTCTACCAATTTGCCTAGAATACTGTCTTTTATGTCTAAATCCTGTACCCCTTTTGATCTGATCTTGGTATAGGGTGTGAAATATTGGTCTAATCCAAATTTCTTCCATATTGTCTTCTAATTTCCTCAACAGTTTTTAATGGAGAGTGAGTTCTTATCCCAGAAGCTGGATTTTTTGGGTTTATCCAGAGCAGATGACTATAATAATTTCCTGCTATCTCTTTTTCACCTAGTCAGTTCCATGATCCACCACTCCATTTCTTAGCAGTTTTGATGACTGAAGCTTTATAATATAATTTTAGATCTGGTAAGGCTTTTGTACCTTTTTCATTAAATCTCTTGATATTCTTGACTTTTTGTTTCTTCACATGAATTTAGCTACAATTTTTTCTACCTCATTAAAGTAATTTTTTTGGAAATTTGATTGGCATGGCACTAAGCACATAGTTTAATTTAGGTAGACTTGTCATTTTTATTATATTAGCTTGGCCTATCCATGAGTAGCTGATATTTGCCCAAATTATTTAAATCTTATTTTATTTGTGTGAGAATTATTTTGTAATTGTTTTCATAGAGTTTCTGAGTCTGCCTTGGCAGGTATACTCCCAAGTATTTATATTGTCTGAAGTTACTTTAAATGGGATTTCTTTTTCTAGCTCTTGCTGCTGTATCTTGCTAGTTATATATAAAAATGCTAAGGATTTATGTGGGTTTATTTTATATCCTGTGACTTTGCTAAAGTTGCTAATTGTTTCCAGTAGTTTTTTTAGATGATTTTTTTAGCGTTCTCTAGGTATACCATCATGTCATCTGCAAAGATTGAGAGTTTTGCTTCTTCCTTCCCATTTCTAATTCCTTCAATTTCTTTTCCTTCTCTTACTGCTGAAGCTAACATTTCTAGTACAATATTGAATAGTAATAGCGATAATAGGCATCTTTGTTTCACCCCTGATCTTATTGGGAATGCTTCTAGCTTATTTTCATTGCATATAATGCTTGTTGATGGTTTCATATAGATACTCTTTATCATTCTAAGAAACAATTCATTTATTCCTATGCTCTCTAGTGTTTTTATTATGAATGGGTGCTGTATTTTGTCAAATGCTTTTTTAGCATAATTCAGGTAATACTATGATTTCTATTATTGATATAGCCAATTATATTGACAGTTTTCCTAATATTGAACCAACTCTGCATTCCTGGAATAAATCCTTCTTGGTCATAGTGTATTATCCTAGTGATAACTTGTTGTTAATAGCTTTCCTAAGTTTTTATTTAAGATTTTTGCATCCATATTCAGTAGGGAAATTGTTCTATAATTTTCTTTTTCTACTTTGACTCTTCCTGGTTTTGATTGCTGTTGTAGGAGGAACAGGTAGAGTTCTGTCTTCCCCTATTTTCCAAAGAGCACTACAAATGAGTGCTCTTGCTAAGGGAGACTGTCCCAAGGTAAAAAGAAGAAAGTGAGAAAAAAATTTTTTTTGTTTTTTTTTCAAGGCATATGGGGTTAAGTGGCTTCCCCAAGGCCACACAGCTAGGTAATTATTAAGTGTCTGAGACCGGATTTGAACCCAGTTACTCCTGACTCCAGGGCTGGTGCTTTATCCACTGCACCACCTAGCTGCCCCTAGAGAAAATTTTTAAGGAAAGAATTTAAAAAGGCAAAAGAAAAATAGTGAATATGTACATACATAAAGAGAAAGAAATTTGTAGACCAAGGAGGACCTTCTCTACCCTGAGAATTTTTGGCTAAGTTAAAAACTTATCCCTTCTGTCCCCTTTCTTATACACACACATACACACACACACACACACACACACACACACACACACATACACACACACCTTCTTAAATATTATTTTATTTCTTCTAATTATATGCAAATGTATTAACATTCATTTTTTATAAGATTTTGAATTCCACACTTTTTATACTTCCCTTCCTTTCTTTCCATTTGGAACCAATTGTTCCTTAAATGTTTGATAGAACTCACTTGTGAATCCATCTGGCCCTGGAGATTTTTTTCTTAGGGAGTTCATTGATGGCTTGTTGAATTTTTTTTTCTGAAATAGGGTTATTTAGGTATTCAATTTCCTCTTCATTTTATCTGAGCAATTTACATTTTTGTAAATATTCATCCATTTCACTTAAATTATCAAATTTATTGGCATACAGTTGGGCAAAATAGTTCTGAGTTATTACTTTGATTTCCTCCTCATTGGTGGTGAGTTCACCTTTTTCATTTATGACATTAGTAATTTGGTGTTCATCTTTCTTTTTTTTAAATCAAATTCACCAAAGCTTTATCTATTTTATTGTTTTTTCATAAATCCAAAATCTTATTTATTAGTTCAATAATTTTATTGTTTTTGATTTCATTAATTTCTCCTTTAATTTTTAGAATTTCTAATTTGGCATTTAATTGGAGGTTTTAAATTTGTTCTTCCTCTAATTTTTTTGTTGCATGCTTAATTCACTGATTTTCCCTTAATCTATTTTATTCATGTAAGCATTTAGAAATATAATATGTATCCCCTAATAACTTCTTTGGTTAGATCCCATAAGTTTTGGTATGTTGGTGTCATTATTGTCATCGTCTAGGATGAAATCATTAATTCTATTTATAATTTCTTGTTTGATCTACTCATTCTTTAAAATGGGATTATTTAAGTTTCCAATTAGTTTTAGGTCTATCTTTCCATGGCCCATTATTGCACATGATTTTTATTGCATTATGGTCTGAGAAGGAAGTGTTGGCCTTTCTGCATTTGATTATTAGTTTTTCATGCCCTAGTACATGGTCAATTTTTGTGTAAGTGCCATGTACTGCAGAAAAAAGTATATTCCTTTCTATTCCCATTCAATTTTCTCCAAAGGTCTATCATGTCTAGGTTTTCTAACATTTTAATTACCTTTTTAACTTCCTTCTTGTTTATTTTATGGTTAGATTTATCTGATTCTGGGAGAGAGAGGTTGAGGTCTCCCACCAATAGACTTTTGCTGTCTATGTCTTCCTGTAACTCATTCAGCTTCTCCTCTAAGAATTTGTATGCCATGCTGCTTGGTGCATACATGATTAGTAATGAAGTTGCTTCATTGTCTATGTTATCTTTAAGAAGGATATAGTTTCCTTCCTTATCTCTTTTAATGAGATCTATTTTTGCAGCTGCTTTGTCTGAGATAAGGATTGCTATCCCTGTCTTTTTCACTTCTGCTAAAGCATAATTTTTTCTGCTCAAGCCTTTTACCATTACTCTGTATGTATCTCTCTGCTTCAAATGAATTTCTATTAAGCAGCATATTGTAGGATTTTGTTTTTTTAATTCACTCTGCTATTTGCTTGCGTTTTATGGGAGAGTTCATCTCATTCACATTCAAGGTTATAATTACTAACTCTTTATTGCTCTCCATACTATTTTCCCTCTGATTTTCTGCCTTTTTTCATACTTTCCCTATTTTCCAGTATATTATATACTATGCTTACTTAAGTATATAATATACTTGCGTAGGTATAATTATAGACTTATATAAGTATATACTGAAAATCTTTCACTAAAATTATGATGAATCATATTTAAAATTAGCTTTTAACACTGTACTATACACACACACACATGCACATATATGATTCTACAATTAAATTTTTTTGATACAATTCTCTAAATGTTCCTCTCTCCTTCCCCATCCCTGATGTAACTATTAAGGCTTTTTGAGTGATCTTGTTAAGTAAGACTGTACCAAGGTAAGAAGAGGAAAGTGAGAACATTTTTAAGGAAAAATTTAGAAAAGTGATCAATATATGCATTCATAAAGAGAAAGAAATTTGTAGACCAAAGAGGACTCTCTCTACCCAGAAAATTTTTGGCTAAGTAAAAAAGTTATCCCTTCCTTCCCCTTTCTTACATACATAGATACATACAAAAATATTTTTTAATATTATTTTATTTTTTCTAATTATATGCAAAGATATTAACATTCACCTTTTTGTAAGATTTTGAATTCCACATTTTTATACTTCTCTTTCTTTCTTTTACCCTACACATAACAGTGAGTCATCTATGTAGAATATAAATGTACAATCATGTTTAACATAATTCTATTTTGATTATGTTGTGAAAGAGGAATCAGAACTAAAGGAGGAAAAACCATAAGAAAGGAAAAATATAAAGCAGGTTTTAAAAAGTGAAAATATTTTGCTTTGGTCTGCATTCAGACTCCACAATTTTTTCTTAAGATGTGGATGTCATTTTTCATCATAAGTCTTTTATAATTGTCTTTGATCACTGAACTACTGAGAGGAATTTCTGAATACCACCTCCTTCAGTGTGTTTGCCCCCTTCTATCCAATCACCCTCCCCTTTCTTTCCCTTTTCCCTTTGCCCCTTCTTCCCTTCCTTCTCCCCCCACTGTCCCCCTTCCCCTCTTACTATTTGAAAGGTAAAAAAAAGTTTCTAAACTTGTCTGAGTGTGTGTGTGTGTGTGTGTGTGTGTGTGTGTGTGTGTGTGTTAATCCTTCTTTGAACCAAATCTGATGACAGTAGGATTTAGGTAGTTCTCACTTCCTCCCTTCTTCCCCATATTGCAGAAGGTCCTTTGCATCTCTTCATGTCATGTAATTTACCCCAATCTTCTCCATCCTCCTGTCTCTTTATTGCCCCACACCATTTTTTTTAGTTTTTTTTTTTTGCAAGGCCGTGGCGTCAGGTGACTTGCCCAAGGTCACATAGCTCTGTAATTGGTAAGTGTCTGATGCCGGGTTTGAATTCAGGACCTCCTGACTCAAGGTCTGGTGCTCTATTCATTGCACCACTTAGCTGCCCGTATTGTCTCCCCTTTCTAAGGAGATATTTTTAAATCATTCTCTCAGAATCACAAACAAGTCATGAATGTCCATTATTTCTGGCTAAATGTATTTTCTCTCTATTTGAGTTACAATTCTTAAGAGTTAAGAGAATCTTTCTCCCCAGTGGGTATATAGCCAGTTTCATCTTACTGGATAACTTTATTTCTTTTCCTTTTTTTTTTTAACCTTTTTGTATATCTCTTGAATCTCTTGTTTGAAGTCCAAACTTTCTATTAACTTTGGTCTTTTCATCAGGAAAAGTTGGAAGTCTCCTATTTTGTTAAATGTCCATCTTTTCCCCCCCGGAAGAGAAGGCTCAGTTTTGCTGGATAGTGAATTTTTGACTGCATTCCAAACTCCCTTTCTTTTTGAAATATCAAATGAATATTCCTTCAATCTCTTAATGTTGTTGCAACCAAGTCCAGTGTAACACTTACTGTGCCTCCTTGGTATTTAAATTGTTTTCTTTAGGCTGCTTGCAGAATTTTCTGTTCTATCTGATAGTTCTGGAGTTTGGCCATAATATTTCTTGTTGTTTTCCTTTTGGGATCCCTTGCAGGAGGAGATCAATGTATTCTTTCAACAACTACTTTGTCCTCTGTTTCATGATATCAGGGCAATTCTCCTTCATTATATACTGAAGTATGGAGACCAGGTTTTTGTTCTCTTCAATGTTTTCAGGAAGCCCAGTGATTCTTAAGTTGTCTCTTCTGCATCTATTTTCCAGGTCAGTTGTTTTGCTGATAAGATATTTTACATTTTCTTCTATTTTTTCTATTTTTTGGTTTTATTTAACAGATTCTTGTCTCATGAAGTAATGAGTTACCACAGATTTTGATCATTTTTTAGAGAAGAATTTTCTTCATTTACCTTTTGCAACTCCTTTTCCAATTGGTCAATTCTATTTTTGTCTCTCTTTTTTTTTTTGCAAGGCAAATGGGGTTAAGTGGCTTGCCCAAGGCTACACAGCTAGGTAATTATTAAGTGTCTGAGACCGGATTTGAACCCAGGTACTCCTGACTCCAGGGCTGGTGTTTTATCCACTGAACCACCTAGCCGCCCCTGGTCAATTCTATTTTTGAAGGAGTTTTCCATTTGCCCAATTATGCTTTTGAGAGAATTATTTTCTTTTTGCATTTGTCCAATTGTACTTTCATTTTCTTGTTGCAAGATGATAATTTTCTCTTGCAAAGTATTGTCTCTTCCCAATTTTTCCAATTGATTTTTAAATTCCTTCCTGATCTCTTCTAAAAAGTCTTTCAGGATTATAGACCAATTCATATTCTTCCCTGAATTTCTACTTCTTTCTGAGTTAGGACCCTAGTCTCCAAGGTAACTTTCAATGGAACCCCTTTCTGCTGTCTTGGCTGAAGCAGGGGTAGGGGGGTCGAAGCAGGATCCAGGTTATTCTTGAACAATATGGGCTGGGCCTTTGAGCTATATAGTTAATCTCCTTAATCCACACTCAGCACTGGGGGAGATCTGCTACCCACACTTGAGCTGGGGGTGGGGGAGCTGTTACTGTGTTCTGGGAAGAGTCCCTTTCTCCCATAGGAATGGGGGGAGGGGACTCTACTTGAATCATGGGGATTTTGCTGAAAACTTGGGGGGCTCATGACCCTGAACTGATTAGACCCATGTGTAGCTGCCATGCTGGAGCTCTCCCTGCTACTGTGTACACAGCAAACCCTTCCCCAGCTGTTCTCAGGTCAGTCCCCCAGCCTCACCCTGCTGCCCCTGTGCTGGTTCTCTGCTCTCTACCCCCTGGTTTGCCCACACTCCCTTGACAGACCTTGTTGGTAGATTTTCTTCTCCTTGGCTCTTCTTTGAGTTATGTGAATTCAAATTCTATTCAGACGCTTGGTTCATGTCAGTTCTGAGGGAAAGCCAAGAGAACTTAAGAAAGTGTCTGGCTTCTCACCACATTCTTGGCTGATCTCTATTTGGTGTTTTCTTGGCAAAGTTGCTGGAATGGTTTACTATTTCCTTCTCCAGATCATTTTAAGATGAGGAAACTGAGGCAAACAGGATTAAATGATTTGCTCAGGCTCACACAGCTATCCTCTATGCCACCTAGCTGCTTCAATAGCCTTCAAAACAAGTAACTAGTATTTTAATCTCTTTCCCTTTCTTTTGTCACAACAACAGCTTGCTTGAAAAGGTTAGGTTGGAATTTCTTCAGTCTCATATTAGACACTGTAATGGAAAATGCTGAATTTAGAGGGAAAGAACCTGAATTCAAATCCTGGCCTTGTGAGACTGAGTAAGTCACTTTACTTCCAATATATTTCTTTAAATGAGAGTCACCAATGGTCCCTTTCAGCTCTTTATCTATGATCCCATGATCTCCTAATTTTATTGTTTATAAATTTTATATAGTTTTTGTACTTCATATTAATGTCAGTGATCTGACTGACTGATTCTGAAATGATTCCATCAGTATTTAACTGTTTCCTTTCTGTTAGAATGTAATCTGTTCTTTTTGATATTTTGTAGAGTTTGCTGAATATATCTAGTTACTTTCTAATTCTTTTAGGAAGATGTAGGAAAATGAGCATCTATTTACATAGATGTTTATCAGTGGCATTTGATATTCTCTAGGTCTCAGGAAGTATGCTGTGATGACTAGGAAATATATGCTTGGCTCATTTTTATCAGTTTGGTTAAGAGGACTCTAAACTGAAAATGTAGGAGAAAGTAGAAACATACCTAGAACTTAAAATATAAGTATTTTATAGGATATGAAGAGTATCTTAGAAAAAATTAGATTAACCAAAGTGCTCAGTAATTTATAGCAAAAAAAAAGAGAAGAGAATGTCAGGAAAGAATATTTCAGCTACAATGAATAACTATTAAGGAGCTGTTTTTTCAAAGCTGCTACTATAGTCTTGTTCTGACTCTTCATTGTAGTCTGGAGCCAACCCTGATTTCTTAAAAAATTCTATCAGTGGAGTACATACTCAGGCAGATTGTATTAGGTTGGAAAGATTTTAAGAATAAGCCTATGGTGAATTCTGTCTCTTGTTTTAGGACCAGCTTAACTAAATTTTGAGAGGCTCATTACCAAAAGACTGGCTACCTTCTGTTGCTTTTTTTCCTATTATAACAGAGAAGATGAATTTATCTATTGAAGTATAGAGGAGTTTCAATTCACATCAAGCAATCAATATGCATTTATTAATGTGCTAGGAAGTGTGAACAAGGATGAAAAATCAGAATTAAAATCTATGTGAGGCACCACTCATTCCCTGCCCTTGAGAACATATAATAACATTAATGAACAAGGATAACAAATAATTATAATGATCATTAATTAATACATGATAAGCATAAAGGGAAAGTGTAAGGAAAACCATATCAGTAATTCATAGAGTTGTTAGCTCACATTTCCATCATACTTTACAATTCACAAAGTGCTTACTTTACAACAATGATTTAAGGTAGGTAATTAATTAGTTATTATTCTCCCTTTATAGATGAAGACACTAAAACTCAGAGGGGAAAAAATAAGTTGTATCTAATGCTTTCCAATAAGCTTCCAATAGTCTTGTGAGGTAGATACTAAAAGCTATCATCATTCCCATTTAAAAAAAAATAAGGTAATGACCTTAAAAGATATTGAAGGACTTGCATATGATCACACTAAGTTTCAGAGACAGAATTTGAACTCAAGACTTCTTGATTTAAAGTCTAGTACTTTTTTCATTTTGATCAGCCTGTCAAAAAATCTGGGTTCATGTTCTAACCTGATTGCTTATAAACTGTGACCCTGGATAAGATACAATTTTGTTGAGATTCAGGATTATCAGTTTTCAAAAGAAATTATGTAATTTCCCAACAGACGGATGTCTAGGAAACATGGCCAACAAACTAATAATTCACTTGGGTCTTAAACTTACACTTTCTGATTTGATGTCCAGTCCTCTCTTTAGTGTCCCATGCTGTCTTTGGCACTTGATATTTAGACATCAATTTACAGAAAATGAATAAGAGAGCGAACTGTGTCCATGATAACAGATGCATTTTATCCTTTATATAAAGCAAAGAGAAATGATAGAGAGTGTGACAGAGGAAAATCCATTGTAAAAATGTATTTACCTGAGAGGAAAAATATGGTGGAAAATATTTTAAAAAGTAGGGGTTCAAAAGTAATATCATAGGAGAGAGGTGGCATTTCTTTCTTTTTTGTTTTTGCAAGGCAGTGGGGTCAAGTGGCTTGCCCAAGGCCACACAGCTAGGTAATTATTAAGTGTCTGAGGCCAGATTTAAATTCAGGTATTCTTGACTCCAGGGCCAGTGATCTATCCACTGTGCCACCTAGATGCCCTGAGAGGTGGCATTTCATAAAGTAAGAAAAAGAGGATTGTTGGGGAATTAACTTGTCATGGAGATGAGATATAATAATTATGGGAATTTCAGCTTCTTAGGTGTCATTTCATCCAAAGCAGAACATTTGATCAATTTGTTGGCTTCATTTTTAAGATAGAGGGAGCAATGAGGAGAATTACTTTAATGTATCTTATTTTGATCAATGGGGAGGAATTATTTGATGAAGTGGACATGACAAACTACAAAAATCATAGAAGAAAGTAACTGTGACATCTTAGAAGTCTGTTGCAGCCAAGGGGGAAAACTGTGCATAATTGGACAGGATTGACTTTCTTTTCTTTTTCTTCTTTTTTAAAAAGCAGCATTAAACTGGGAGAACAGAGCAATGTTATAGAAATAGTGTGTTAATCCAGTTATTTCTTAGGTGCCAAATATGTACAAAATATTATTATGAGTTTGTGGGCAATACAAAATTGAAATAAGACCAAGTCCCTTCCCTCATGGAGATGTTGGTCTAATATAGGGCATAGATTTAGAGGCAAAAGACCTAAGTTCAAGTTCATTGCCAAATAACTATGTGACTCAACAAGCCACTAATACATGGGAAAAATCCTTCAAGTCCCAAATCAAGCAACCTGGTTTTCAAGTCTCAGTTTCTTTGTCAAATGAGCATATTATTAATTATTGCCACAGAATTATTGGAAAATTCAAATAAGATAATGTATGCAGAGTGTAAAGTGAATTTCCTCTTTTTCTTCTTTACTTTCTTTCTTTTCTTATGCTTACATATTATTAACTCAGGTGGTAAGGATCTTTCATTGATTCCCTTTTCTTAAGACATTAACTTTCATGCCTAAATTTGAAAATCTGGTTTAAGGGTTTTACTAGGAGTTTCATAAGATAATGCCTTATGAATGTCTAATAACATCTACTTCAGAGTTCTTTGGATCAGGAACCATTTCTTATATAAGTAAATATGATGATAGCTCACACTTTTTTGATGTTTGACACTGGTGAGAGTAATCAGAATCTGAGGAGGTCCAGAGTTTTATGGTAACTGATATTTGTGACATTAATCGTACTGGATCAGATTTATTTTATGAAATAGCATCATCTACTTTCTTTCTTAATTACTTGGTGATCTTTAGAGGAAAAATGCCTCTTTTCAAAGGAAGAATTGTTAAATGATTATGAAACATGGCATTATTATTATTACTAAATGCTGCCAATCACTTATTCAACACATGACTGCTATATGCAGTTTTTGCTATTGTGGTGTAGTTGCTTCCCTGCTTCCTTTCTGAAGCACAGATGTAGAGGCTGACAAGAACCACTGACTCCTTTCCTTCCTGGCATCTGCCAGAGAAGATACCAGGATGATGAGATTGGGCTGACCCAGACTCATAGAGGAAAAGAGGAAAATAGAAAGGCAAATGGAAAGCGGGTAGGAATACTTCCCTGAACCTCTAAAAATCTTAATGGAAAGTGCTGATTGTCTAAGAGGGTGTTATTACTGGGTTAAATTCATTTAGACTTCGAGTGTAAAATAGGAACTGGAAAAGAGATCCATAGCAGTTGGCAAGGACTCTTTGTAGAACAGGATGATGGGGCTCTATGTAAAGGAAGAGAAAGTAGAAGTTGCTTTCTAGAAGACTCAAAAATCAAGGATCTTGGTCAAAATCTGCCATGATTTGCTTGTAGAATCTTGTGACTTCCTATATATTAGAGAGAAGACTGGCTGGAAGCAGTCAGAGGATTTCAAAGAGGATTCATGAGGTCAGTGAAGAAGAATTAAAAATTGTGACCGCAACATGAAAGACCAAAGCAAGAGTCATTCCTAATGGGAAAAAAAAAACTTTTGTAAGCCAAAGGAAGAAAAAATCCACCTTGAAAAATCTCCATCTAGGTGGGTACTGAGAGCCATAGAGACTGTGCAGTTCTCTGAGATGGGAGGGTTGGGGATGAGAAATAAAGGTCACACTGAAGAGACAATCCATTTTATTATGTCATTAAAATTATTCTAGATCTGATACCTTGTATAATTTCTAGCTTGCTATCCATAAAGAGGTGTTATACACTGTTTGTGTAAGAACTCAAGAATCATATAGCTGAGAGAAATGGTGATTGTACTTGGGAGAATAACATATGTGGATGTTCTCATGTTTCACTTCACTGAGAACTGTCAAATAAACCCATCCACAGTACTTTATGAAGGTATTACAGAATTATAAACACAACATATGAAGACATTTAAGGTACCTGCATACTAAAAATGAAAGAATGAACAAATAGATAGTAATAAATATATAGTGAACCTTAGTACCAAAAGATCAAAGAAAATGGAGGAGAATGAAGGTCAAGACCAGTATGAAGTTTCAGCATTAAAAAAATGGCCTCTAGACTAAAATTTCAAGTAAGGAACCTGCTTCCAGGTTCTTTCCATTTTTTTCCTGGTCCCTCACTCAAGCTTTTTATTTACCTTGGTGATTGCCTTATTTGTTCTTTGTCTCACTCCTTTCCATTTTGCCCTTAGATGAGCCTGAATTCCCTAGTCTTTTTAAATATATATGCACTCAGTGGAATGTTGGAGCCAGCTCATGTGTGGAAGAACTGATTGTTAAATTTTCAATGTATTTACACCTCAGAAATCAGAAAACTACAAATCAGGGATTGGCTTATTATTTTACTGATTGTCTAGATTTTAAGTAAGTGATGCAGAAAATGTTAATAATGCAGATTAAACTTAAAAGTATGTGGTGCAAGTTGTTTTAACATTTTCCAGTACACCCCTACAGGTACTGTTATCTATCCCCTTCCCTCTATTCCCAACCAGGCTCATGTAGAACAAAAACAAATGCCAATGCAGATAAAAATGTCCCATGTAATTTCCTTTTTTTTAACCCCTCCTTTCCTCCCCATTCCTACACAAAATAATTAAATGATATTTGATTAAATAATAAGTTGTTTTAGACATATTGAGTTTATGTTGTTTCCAAGACAACTTCTTTGAAATATCCAATAGGCAACTGATGCTGTGAACTTCAAGTTTAGGGGAGAGATAAGCTAGATATATAGATCTGTGAGTAATTTGCATAGAGATGATAATTAATCTTATTAATATTGATGAGAGTTCCAAGAGAGACAATACAAAAGGAGAAACAAAGAAGTCCAGGAGAGAAACATAGGAGTACCACCAGTTAAAAGGAATGATATGGACAATGAGTCAGCAAAGAAATATGAGTCTCAGATAGGTAGAGGTAAAACAGGACAAAGTGAATGAACCTTACAAAGGTAAGATCTTGAGCTAAGAGAGAAGGGGATGAATACAAAAGTAACAAAATACATAATTCCTATCCTCAAGGGTATTCCAATTGATTTCCATTCTAAGTGAGGAGAAAAATATACTTGAAAACTTTTAAATTCTGTATTTGTAGCACATTATAAATTCTGAAGGGTCACGAAGAAAAGGATTATTAGATAGTGGTGAATGTAGAATTACATTAAAGGATATGAATAAGAAAATTCTGGTGAAAGGAAGAAGAGATTTTGATACTTTTTTACACATTTCACTAACAGGAATGTATTTCTACAGTAACAGATAAATCCATCTATCAGCTCTATCAACATCCCTGATGAGCTGTCATCAATAACACTTGCCTGGCTTGTAGCCAGATCCAATTTTGTGCAGTAGTGGAGCACTGACTTTGGAGTCAGGAGGACGGGAGTTTGAATCTGACTTCAGACACTTGACTCTAACTAACTGTGTGACCTTGGGCAAGTCACTTGACCCTGATTGTCTCATATCCTGGGCCATCTCTAGTCATCCTGATCCATATCTGGCCACCAGATCCAGATGGCTCTGGAGGAGAAAGTGAGGCTGGTGACTTAGTCCCCCCCCCCCACTCAAATACAGTTCATGAGCTTGTCTACATCACCTCCCTGATGTTGTAGTCTTCTTTGAAAATGAAGGACAAACATTATTGTATACAGAATTCAATTAGGAAATATGTTTGTGGGAGGGGCTTTTTAAGGATTATGACATTAGGTTAAGCTATTTAGGCACCAACCAGAGTTTATCTCATAGCAATGACTTAACTGTTCACACCTGAACTGGTTTAAGTCCCAGGTGCGTGACTTCAGGCCAGAGGTCAGAGGTGTTTCCTGATCTATCACCCTTACCCTCTTACTTATCTAGTCATTTTCTAAAGTGTCCCCTTCTTCCTCCAGAATCATCATGTAATCTTCTTTTTCCCACAATTGGCAGAAACCCAGGTAAGTAGAATTACCATCAGTGCTTCAGAGAGGCTGAAAGAGCTATCACACATAACTTCACATACTTCTGCTAGTATAGGTATATAAAGAAAGGAAGTCTTCTCACCTCTTCAACAGAAATTTCTATGAGCTAGAGGCATGTAGGTGGGACCATGGACCTCAAGTCACAAGTGAGTTCAAATTCAGTTGCTCACATTTATGAACTATGTGGCTCTGGGAAAGTCACTTAACCTTCAGCTACAATGATTTCTTCAAATTTAAAATGAGGATAAAAATAACATTCATTTCTCAGGGCTGTTGTGCAGATTAAACAAGTGATATTTTTGAAGTACTTTCCATAGAATTTAGAACAATCTGTTTATTTTCTTTCTGCTTTCTACTTTAAAACCAGTTCATCTCCACACTCACTACCTCTGGAAGTTTTCCCTGATGTTCCCTTCTCCACCCCCAGTCCTCTGTGTGAGAGCTGATCAGAGATGCTGGCAGGGTTGTTAGACATTTTAATAGAGGGAGTTTTTTGTGTCAGACTCATTTTAAAGAGCATACAGAAAAGGCCAAGGAGTTTTACTCTTTCTAAAGGAAAGCATATTTTTTGGCATCCTTTCCCACATCAGTCCAGAACTCAATGAGGAGCTGGGTTCTTAGTTGCCCCATACTCCCACTTCTATGAGGCAAAACCCCCTAATGTGTCACACAAAATGGGAAGAGACTGTGAATTTTGAATGGTGCCATACAAAATGAGAATAGTGTATGAATTAGTTACTGTGGGATGAATTCCTCTTTTGTTTAAAAGGGCAAATGGGAATTTAATGTCAATGGATTTTCTATTGCTTTTTGCATCCCTAGACAGTGGTAAAGTCGTCAGCCACTTAGTTAACAAGCATTTATTAAGTGTTTCCTATGCACCATTCACTGTGCTAAGTGCTGATGATACAGAGAAAGGCAACCCCCTGCCCCCAAATCAAATGAGAACAAATCAACAAAAAAACAAAGTCCCATATTCCTTGCTCTCTCCAGAAGTGTACCTTTATTGGGGAAAAATATACAACTGTCTATGTAAAAACACATTAGATATAAAATATGTGAAGGTGATATGAAAGGGGAAATTCTAGAAGCTAGGGGGTTGTGAGCTTTCTTGCTCTATTCCATGAGAAATTAATCTCATCATTCTTTTGAAAGTTGATCCTTATAGTTTCACAGTATTTACTGCACAGTATTTAAAAGCTCCTTTTACCTTTTGTATTATAGAATTCAGATGGAAATCAAGACTTTAAAAATAAGATTTTAGGAAAGGTATCTTCCGTCACTTCGAAAAAGGGATTGTGGGCTATAATTCATTCAAAAGGAATGATTAGTCTGAAAGACATATTTTTTCCAAGAATATGAACATAGAGCTCGAATGAAGAATGCTTCCAAATTGCACAGGCTTATGTGACCGAGTGGTTATCCAAACCAGCTATTACAAGAAAAGAGAGAAAGTAAAACAAAGCCTTTAATATACTATGACTGAGACAGAACTAAGGGATAGTAGGGACTTAGAGAGGGGGAGACTATATTTCACTTCTGGCAGAAGGCTACCCTTCAGACTGCCATTAACTATTAACAAGAAGAATGTTGCCTTTCTAAGAGGGTTTATTAAAACATTTTTAAGGCTGCTAAATATCAACAATTTCAGAAGGCAAATGTAGAATTCCAATGGCTAGAAATGTCACCTAAGCTCTAGCTCTATTCAACTGAATAACATGTTTAAATGGACATTATTTTTGTAGATAATTGTAAATACTCTGTGTTAAAGGTGAAGCCGAATGCACAATAATGCAATATAGGAACAGTTTCTTCTGTTAGTGTGATCTCCCTCAGGTTTTTGTCATGTACTTCATTCCCTGAGCATCACTTCTGGTGACAAAGTCTGTACTTCTTACTTATAATTCCATATCTTTAAGAAGAGGGAAGTGAATTTCATCATTTATATTGGACCTAAGGATTTAGGTCCAATATAAAAAAAATTTTCATGTTTTTACTTAGTGTTGTTATATTATTACAGTCATTGTGTATTTTATTCTTCTACTCTTACTAACTTCTCTATATACTGGTTCATAAAAAAGTTTCTCTGAATTCCTAATAGTCATAATTTTTATAATGTAAGAAATATATTACATTCATATTCCATAATTTGCATAGTCATTTCTTAGCTAATAGTCACCCACTTGGTTTCTAGTTTTTTTTCCTATTATAAATAGTGCTGCTCTAAAATATTTTGCTATATATGGGGCTTTTATTCTTATCTTTGACTGCCTAATTGTTTAATAGTGAATTACTAGGTCAAAAGATATGAACAATTTAATTATTTACATAATTCTAAACTTTTCCCTCAAAATGGCTGAATCAATTTATCACTTTTCCAGCATGTGTTAGAGAGCCTTTCTTGCCATTGCCTTTCCAGTACTATTTCCATATTTTGAAAATAATCTTTGCTACTTTGAAAGGGAATAGAGTGGTAGATCCTCCATTACTTTAATCTATCTTTCACTTATTATTAATGATTTAGAAGAATTTTTTAAAATCTTGGTAGCTTATACTTCTAAAAGGTGCTTGGACATGTCCTTTGATCCTAAATCCTACATATATCTTATATATTAGATTCTGATAAGCTATGTTTGAGGTAAAGTTTTTTCCTCATTCAACAATTTATCTTCTTTTTCTAGTTGCATTGTTCTTTTTACGTAAAAAGGTATTTTTTTTTCAGAATATATCATTGAAATTCTGTTTTATCTTTTGTATTCACCATTCTTCTGTTTGCTTAGGAACTTTCCCCTCTTTCCTCTACTAATAATTTTAAACAATATTGCCTTCTGTTTTCTTGTATATCCAGTTAGAATTTTTTGTGCTATATTATATGATAGGATACTTATTTTAATTTTATTTTAACCAAATTATGTTATAGGTTTCCCAGGAATTCTCATTAAGAAAGGAGTCTTTCCCACAGTAATTTTTGCTTATTAGGCTAAACAAATACTAGGATGTTGGGATCTATTTATTTCGGTCTTATTTATCTAATTTCATTGATCTACTTTTCTATTTATTAACCAATACTAAATAGTCAAAGATTTTTTCAAATAAAATGTAATCTAAGATTTAGCATAGTCATCCCAATTTCATTACCAATTCTTACATATCACCACTATTTTCCTTGTGATTCCCAAACTTTTGCTTTTTCCAGATGAATTTTGTTATTATTTTGCTTGCGGTATAATGTAATTCCTTGGCATCTTGATTATTGTATCACTACTCAATCATGAACAATTGAAACCAATTTTATTCCTTTACTCCATTAAGGAACATTTTTCAGGTATACATATGTGTGTGTTTAAATTTTATTTGTGTGGTGGTTAAATCCTAGATTTCTTTTTTTTGAATTTTGTAGTTACTTAAATTTATATCTGCTTTCTTTTTCTCTTAGGTTTTAAAAATTGTCTAGAATGACTGATTTTTGTGGATTTTATATTTTGCACTTTCATGAAACTACTTACGTAACTAATCAAAGCAATTAATAGCTTCAGGAATGTTTTGTTGTTCAATCATTTTTCATCTTCTCTGACTCTTTCTGAGACTACTGGCCTTTTCGTGGTAAAGATACCGGAGTGGTTTGACGTATCCTTCTCCAGCTTATTTTTCAGATGAGGAAAAATGAGGCGAATAGGATTATATGATTTTCCACAGCTAGTGGGTGTCTAAGGCCAGATTTGCAATCAGAGGAATGGGTCTTCCTAACTCCTAACTTCCTAACTTCATATCTAATACTCAACCACTGCATCACCTAGTTGCCTTCAGGAATGTTTCAGTACACTAATTCTTTGGAGTGTTCAAAAGAAATCATCATGCTCTTTGTAAACAGGCATTATTCTGTCTCCTCAGTTAAAATTTATAGCAAGGACATACTTACTCTACACCTTTAATTATTTGTATTTATTTCATTGTTTGGAAATTGCAGAGGGTACTAGCTCATGATTTGAGATCTATACATCAATGATCTGCTTTCAGATTTTTTTAAAGAAAATTAATGAGTTCTGTATTTTCTCAGAATTTTTTTTGTGTGCAGTTATTGACAAATTCAAGCAATTCTGTTGCTTATTTTAAGTTTTCCAAATGAGCCATATTCACATACTTATTATAAACTAGGTCCTAGTGAATATTATGCGCGCACACACACACACACACACACACACACACACACACACACAAACCCCATACACCTATTTCTCTAGAGTTAGGAAATGGATTGGCGATGTCATTGGTATAAGTAGCTCCCAGTGAGGAACTTCCTCTTTGAACGCAATCCTTCTCTGAAACTTAGTGTTCAAGAGTTGCCAAGAATATGATGAGGATGAGCTGTTCAGAGTCATGCAGCCATTATGTCTTAGAGGCAGCTTTTGAACTTTAGTAATCTTTCTATTCACTATACAACTGTTTTTCTAAATTTTAATAGTAAAATGTTTGTGTCACTGTTTATTAGTGAGATATAAATGTTTAACAACTAGCTTTCTGAAAATAAGTATTCATATCACATTTGAAAATTTAATTTCTATTATTGACATTTTCTCTATCTCTTTCTCAGGTCTAGACCATCAACAAAGCAATGCTCAAGTCTTGATTTGTGGTAATTGCTGATTTCTGAACTATAAATTCTTATGCTGAAAATTTAATAATCTATTATCTTGTCAGTAATTGTTGGATCCAGCAAATCACTGTCTAATTATGTTTCTGTGCTTTATTCTTTACTGATTGGATATAAGAACAATGTTTAACTTGAATGAGAGTTGGATATTCTGAGACATCTCAGATATTGGGAAACTATGGTTTCTGGACCCATAGCTCACAATCTTTGTCAGTATTCCAGAAGATTGAAACTGAGGAAATAATAGGTAAAAATTGGGGTGGGATAGTAAATAAAAATTTAAAACAATCTTGGATTTCCAGGAAATTGCAAGTTTAGAAGATAGGACATATATATATATATATATATATATATATATATATATATATATATATATATATATATATACACACACACACACATACACATATATATATACATACATATATATATATATATATACAAGGAACAACAATATAAACATATATATATATATGTATAACAAGGTCATAGGAATAGCAAAAATTCTTGTTATGACATTCAGAGTGAGTTAGAAGTACAGTCTTTCTTGGCTGATCATAGCAGGTTTTATTCAAGAATTGAGAGATGAGCCAGGATTTGAAGAGTGGTTTGGAATACTTAAATTCAATATGATAATCCATGACTGAGGCGATACAAACTAAAAGTCCATGAGGAATTCAAAATATGAAAGATTACTGAGAGCTGAATTAGCCATGAAAGGTTTTGTAGAGAAGAGGAAAATTCAGTGTGTCTTTAAAGGATAAGTGTGTTTTAGATCTCTGTTTCCAAATCTTTAAAATGAAGATCTTGTTATAGATGATTTCTAAGAATTATTTTCATCTCTAAATAACTGTGATTCTGTAATCTGAATCATTCTTTCACATCACTGTTAAAATCTTATTTGTAGCAAACCTTACAAAATCTTAGAATAGGAAGGAACGACAACTAAGTGGCACAGATTTGTAATCAGGAAGATCCAAATTCAAATCTAGTCTCAAATCTTAGCTCTATGACCCTGGGTAAGTCATTTAATCCTGTTTACCTTAGTTTCCTCATCTGTAAAATGAGTTGGAGAAGGAAATAGAAGAACCTTTGTCAAGAAAACACCACAAAGAGTCAGACATAGCTGAAATGAATAAAAAATAACACAAAGATTCAAGAACCATTTAATTCAACTCAGAGATGAACAGGTTTGTCATTTTCACTATTCTTGATGCTATCTAGTCTTTGTTTAAAGATGTTCAGTATTGGGAAACACTTGCCCTCCTGAGGTATTTATTTCAACTTTTTGCTTTCAATTCTATCAACAACACTTATTAAGCAAGAATGCTATATGCTAGAAAATGTGCTAACTATTAGAGATTAAATGACAGAAAAGTTAATAGCTTCTGCCCTCAATGAGTTTATACTATTCTATGGGAAAATAGATATCAGAATCATCATTGCTACAATTTTTGCAAATGATGGTAAAAGTTAGATAATGATGGATTTGTAGATTTAAAATAATGTTTACGCATTTACAACAGGAATTTAACCTTTCATGATAGTACTAGAAAATACGCAAATACTAAAGTGACCTATTTTTATCCAAGTTGCAAATTGAAAATTGAGAGGTTGTTTCATTCCTCCAGCATAGCTAGTCTCAGAAATGAAACAATGTAGTATTCTGGAATATTACTACTTGTTTTGTCAGAAATTAAAAATTACATAATAAAACTTAACTAATGCCTTTTGTATTTATATGATGATACTTTCCAGATTGTAGAAATTAAACCTTCACTGGTTACAAAAAAAAAATTGTGAAGGAAAATCCAAATGGCTGAGTCTGACAATATATGCAACCATCTCTCTTTATCTATTATCGAAGTATGCATACTTCATTATCTTTTCTCTGAAAAACAATTTCTAGAACTGTTTTTAAGTTAAATCTGCAACCTAAACACCTAATTACCTAGTTATCAAAGTTTAACTCATCTCCTCTATTAGTTTGGAATAATAGATACTTAAGAGCTCATTTAATCCAACTGCTATCTAAAACATGTACTTCTGAAAAAAAGTTACAGAAAATGGCCATCAAATGTCAGGATAAAGACCACCATGATAAGAAATTCCCGACCTTCCAAGGTAGTCCCATCTATTTTTGAAATAGCTCAAATTGCCACTTTACCAATTTGAATTTAAAAGTTCCCATATGTGATTATAAATTTTGATAGAAAGAGTCACACAATGACATTCCTGCAATGTTAACTCCCCCCCAAACAATGATAATTTATTTGTCATAACATCATCTTAAATATGTGAAGAGAGCTACCATATCAAGAGAGCTACCATATCTAGTTTTCTGAACTTTTTTGTAACATCATCTCTCTCTCTTCTTCTTCTAATGTTTCTCCCCCACATCTCTGCTATCTTTGCCTGTTTTAATATTTAATATTTATTTATTCTCATTTTGTACAAATAATTTTTTATACATTAATAAAATATTCTTGTTTAATAGTAAACAAAATACCCCCCCAAATATAGACCTGCTTGAGCAATAAAGGGGAGAGAAAAAAATTAAAATGAAAAAAATAATAGTAATAATTGTATGTATGGCCAGGTGGTGCAATGGACGGAGCAACAGCTCTGGAGCCAGGAGCACCCGAGCCCATATCTGGCCCCATACACCCAACCATCACCCAGTCGTGTAACATGCAAGCCACCCCAACCCCACTGCCCTGCAAAAACCAAAAAAAAAAAGAAAAGAAAAAAAAGATGCAAAATAAAATAAAATAGTAATAATAGTAGGGGTGGCTGGGTGGTGGACAGAGCACTGGCCCTTGAGCCAGGAGCACCTGGGGCCAAATCTGGCCTCAGATACCCAACGATCACCCTGCTATGCGGCCCCAGGCAGGTCACCCAGCCTCATTTGCCCTGCACCCCCCAATAATAATAATAATAATAATAATAATAATAATAATAATAATAATAATAATAATAATGTGCTTCAGTCTTTGTTCCAACACCAACAAATCTGTCACAGGTGGATCACATTATTTATAAGTCCATTGCAAAAGTTACTTCCATATTTTTCCACCATTGCCATTGCTGATTGCAACTCCCTCCTTTCATATTTCTCCACTACCACCTACTATATTTTCTCTCTCATTTCACTCTGACTCTGCTGTAGGGTAGCTGAGTGGCGCAGCAGACAGATCACTGGTCCTGTGGCCAAGAGGCCCTGAGCCCCCCTACCACCCCCAGGCCATCCAATCCCAGCCCCTTGCAAGAAGTAAAGTAGAAAATGTGTTATATCTGACCACTCTCCCCCCATGGTCCATCCTTTTGTCCATCACTCACATACCCACCCCTTCCCCCCTGCTCCCCCCTCCTTGTTACTCCAGATGTCTATACCCCATTGAGTATATATGCTGTTTCCTCTCCTAGCCACCTCTGATGAGAGCAAAGATTCCCTCATTCCCCCTTGCCTCTCCCCTTCCATATCATTGCAATAGCTCATTGTAATTAAAAAAAAATCTTATTATGTGAAATATCTTGGACTATTCCCCCTCTCCTTTTTCTTTCTCCCATTACATTTCCCTTTTTTCTATTGACTCCATTTTCACACCATATTTTTATCTTCGAATTCAACTTTCTCCTGTGCTTCAACTATAAAAGCTCTTTCTACCTGCTCTATTAACTGAGAAGGTTCATATGAATATTATCAGTGTCATTTTTTCTATGCAGGAATACATGCAGTTCATCATCATTAAGTCCCTCATATTTTCCCCTTCTCCTCCAATCTCTATGCTTTGCCTGAGTCCCGTATTTGAAGATCAAACCTTCTGTTCTGCTCTGGCCATTCCAACAGGAACATTTAAAATTCTCCTGGTTCATTGAAAGTCCATCTTTTTCCCCTGGAAGAGGACATCCATTTTTGCTGGGTAGTTGATTCTTAGTTGCATTCCAAGCTCTTTTGGCTTCTGGTATATTATATTCCAAGCCCTACGAGCTTCCAGTGTAGTTGCTGCTAAGTCCTGTGTGATCCTGACTGGAGCTCCACAATATTTGAATTGTGTCCTTCTGTCTGCTTGTAATATTTTCTCTTTGACTTGGGAGTTCTGGAACTTGGCTATAATATTTCTAGGGGTTGTTTTTTTGGGATTTCTTTCTCGGGGGGGATTGGTGGATTCTCTCTATTTCTATTTTGCTCTCTGCTTCTAGGATATCAGGGCAATTTTCCTGTAGTAATTCTTTGAAAATGATGTCAAGGCTCTTTTCCTGATCATGACTTTCAGGTATTCCAATAATTTTTAAATTATCTTTCCTAAATCTGTTTTCTATATCAGTTGTTTTTTCAATGAGATGTTTCACATTTTCTTCTAATTTTTCATTTTTTTGGTTTTGAAGTAATGAGACCCGATTTCTTGTAAATTCATAAGTCTCCCTGAGTTCTATTCTTTGTCTGAAGGGTCTGTTTTCCTCAGAGAGTTTTCTTATCTCTTTTTCCATTTGGCCAATTTTGCTTTTTTAAAGCATTCTTCTCCTCAATAACTTTTTGAACTGTTTTATCCATTTGACCTAAACTGGTTTTTAGCATGCTATTTTCTTCAGCATTTTTTTGGATTTCCTTGACTAGGCTGCTGACTTCATTTTCATGTTTTTCCTGTATCTCTCTCATTTCTTTTCCCAGTTTTTCTTCTAACTCCCTCATTTGATTTTCAAAGTCTTTTTTGAGCTCTTTCATAGCCTGATCCCAATTTATGTTTTTCTTGGAGTCTTTAGATGCAGGAGCTTGTATTTCCTCATTTTCAGACTGAGTATATTGATCTTTCTTAGGATCATAGATAATGTATTTCTCAATAGTGTTCCTCCTTTTTCTCTGCTTGCTCATTTTCCCAGCCTGGGCCTGTTTTGGAGGTGCTTTCTGAGCTTTTCGGACATTCCCACAAGGGTCTCAGTGTGTGAGGCTCTGTCCTCCCTCCTGGTCTCTGAATGACCATAAGCACCCCCTTCTGCCACAGGGCTGAGGTGGGGGGGGGGCTGCTGTTCTATGGGGGGGTCTAAACTGCGATCAGGATCTGAATGTGTTCAGAGCCCCAGAGTCCTGTTCCAGGGGCAGAGGACAGAGCTCAGCAATCTCTCTTCACTCCCCACCCTCGGCTCAATGGGCTCCGACTGCTTATGTTTCCTGGATCTGGAATGTAGAGGCCAGGCTGCTTGCTTTGTGCCCTGAGGGCTGGACTTCATGTGCTCCCTTTGGCAGAGGTCCCCCTCCCCCAATTTGTGCCTGGTTCTCCCCGGGCGTAGCTCAGGAAACTCCCCAGCTGCTGTGAGCGTGGCTCCCAGTGCCCTGGGGCTACCTCCGGGAGGCTGAAGTTCTTTTGCTCTGGCGGGCCACCCCTCTGATGGGCCGCCCCTCCAATCCCGGGGAGCAGAGCCTTTCTGCTCTTTTCCAGGTTACCTTGAGTAGGAGAACTGCTGCACTGGCTCCCTCTGTGGGTTTTGTCTCTCTAAAATTTAGTTAAAATCCTTAGTTTCAAAGATTTATGAGAGAGTGCCTAAGACAAGATACGCTCTTGTGGCCATCTTCTATCTTTGCCTTTTGAAGCTAGTTTTTTCTAAGAGGGAGGTGGGAATAATTACTGTCTCTACCATGATTCCTCTAACACTCAGCTAAAAGTGATTTTCAAATTTCTTATATTCCTTCATTTGAAACTCTCTAATTTTTATATTCTGCCTTATATTATATTTGCTTGTATGTATCATATCTTTTCCTTTTCCCAATGACATTAGAAGTTCCTTGCCTGTCTTATTTCATCAGTATTTCCCCAAAACGTAGTTTAGTCCCCTCCAAAAGTTTGAATTCAATTAAATTCAACAAATGCTTAAGTGCCTACTGATCTCAGTTTCTCCAAACAGGAACTTGCTAGACTATCAGTGAAGTAACTGAAAGGAAATCATTTCCTGGAATTGCTTTTTCCTAAGTTGAATAATGTATCTCTATTCATCTAGCCTCATTTTTATGATGCTCATTCTTTCTATCATCACTGAAGTTTTACATCCCTATAATGCTCATTTGAACTCTTGCATTATTTCTCTACTTTCTTGGTTAAGCATTAATTTTATACAGCTTTTGTCTATTTTAAATTTCAGGGACTTGGCCTTATTTCAATTGTCTAGTTGGCTTCTACTTATTTATTATTACAGATTAGATACCATTTATCTTCTTTCCAAGTTAATTTGCTTATTGCCAAAGAAATCTAGTTTTCTTTTCTCTGGATGCCAGGAAATGCTTTCACATTTTTTTTTCAGTTCTAACCACTTAAGTTTCCATTTAAAAAGCTTCTTATTGTGACATTCTTCCATCTGTGTGACTGAGGCACCCTTTTTCAAGGTTCTTTCTAAGAGCCATAACAACCCTTCCTATTTGCATATTATTCCTATTACCCTGATTCATATCCTCTCCACAAAAACACTCATTTTTTTCATAGACAGAGTTCTCATTGACTTCAAAGAGAGGACTGTAGACTAGAAATGGGAGGAGGCAGTCAAGAAAAAGGATAGAGTTTTCCTGTTTTCTGGCAGGTTTTTCTATAACCATTATTAATATAGTTCATACAAAGAGGAAATTAAAAAAAACTTTGAAAAAGCAATAGCATTTTGAGTGTCAGTTTAAGAGATTAATTTTATTGGCTCTTCTAGTAATTCTTACTCTGCTGTGTCCTTGTGGCATGGAGTTTGCTGGAGTGTCCAAATTTCTAATTGCAGATGCCAACAGAATACAAGCTCTGGCAGGATTTAACTGAGCTGGGAATATTTTGAGCATCATCCCAGAGGTCCAATCTCACTTTGTTTAAAGGAACTCATTACCAGAACACTGATAATCATGAATATTTTTGTCTATGATGGTTTGTAAATCTGTCTAGTTAAGCTTACAAGGGTAAAGATTTTACTGGATGGAGTATCCCCAAGGAGAAATAATGGATCCTCTGAAGCTCAAAAGATCTTTTACTTAGCACCAAATTTTATCATCAGATATCTCACATTTCTTCATCCTGTCTAAAGGTATTGTGAATGGAGAGCTTGGGTTCAGCTCCTGGCTCTGTAGTTAACTGGAAGCAATCATGAAATAGTAGGTAGAGAGTTGACCTTGGAGTCAGATAAATCTGAGTTCAAGTACTGCTTCTGACATATTGAATATATGACTCTGAACAAGTCACTTAAGCCTTTCAATGTCAAAGACAATTTTCTAAGTCTAAACATATTAGAAAAGTTGGAGGTCTGCATTGGGGGAGAATATTTCCTCTATGGAAATTTCCTGTACTAAGGAAATTCAATCTAAAAACAAAAGACTTATAAGATCTATAATTTGACATTAATCTCTATTATGAATTTATCTTAATCATTACTTCACAAGTTATCTTGGGGTTTGGGAACTGGATTTTTTCCCCCTAATTTATTTTATCATTGTATTTTACATGAAACAACTCTTTTCTTCATGTAGTTTTCATAAAAAATTTCTTGAAACATAGCTCTGAAAAACCAGACTCTGATAAAGCTCATTGGGATTCAAATGGAGTAATTTGATTATGTCTTTCAACCCAAATCACTCTGGTTCTCATTGATTGGCCAATAATAGATCCTAACTCAAACCTAACTTGCTCATTGTGTTTGATGGCTCAGAGTGATTATAAAAAGTAATTGTCTTGGTTATGGCCAGAAACTTTGAGAGTCTTCCACTCCCAGAATGATTCTTTTGTGAAGGCAAACTAGGCCATCTTTTGTCTCCATTCTTACCTATCCTTTAATTACTGAAATCCTTTAATGACTGATTGACCAAAAATAAGTTCTAACCCAAGCCTCACTTGCTCTTTGTTTGATTTCTGATGGCTTAGATTGAGGGTAAATACGAGTTGTTTCTGTTTTGGCCAGAAACTCTGAGGGTCTTCCCTTCCCAGATTTATTTTTTTCCTGAAGGCAAACTAGTTCTTTTTTTTGTCTCATTTCTTACCTACTCTCTAATTATTGAATGAGTTTTGCCTCAGACAAACTAAGAATTGGGCATTAATCCTGAATCATTTCTTGCAAATGGACAGTTGATTGGAGGAATGAGGTAATGACTTCCCATAGTTCTGTCTTACTTAAGTTCAGTTCACTAGCAAATCAAGACATCACCCTTCTGACATCATTGGTCCTCTGAGAAAGAAGGAGGAACAACAATCTCACCCATTTGAAAATGCCTTTCTCTCTTCCTATCCTTGTTCCTCATATTAGCACTTTACCAATTATATAATTCTATAATTCATTCATTCATTCATTCATTTATTTATCTACCTACCTACCTACCTACCTACCTACCTACTTATTTATTTATTTATTCATTCATTCATTCATTCACTCACTCATTTATTTATTTATTTATCTATTTATTTATTTGATTATCTATCTATCTATCTATCTATCTATCTATCTACCTATCTATCATCTATATATCTATCTATCTAGGATTTTGCAAGGCAAATGCAGTTAAGTGGCTTGCCCAAGGTCACACAGCTAGGTAATGAGGTCGGATTTGAACTCAGGTACTCCTGACTCCAGGGCCGATGCTCTATCCACTGTGCCACCTAGCTGCCCTATAATTCATTTATTATGTAATATTGTAAACTAAAGCAGTATATTATAGTTTCTAGAAAGTCAATCTCAGAATCAGAAAGATTTGTATTCAGGTTTTTTCATTGACTTATACTGGCTGTATAATCCTAAGTAAATCACTTAAGCCACCCCTACCATTAGTATAATAAATTTTCTTTTATTTTTATTAGATTAAATTTCATTAAATTTTCACTATTTTCCATTTTAATAAATTAATTTTTATTAACTATTTAATTTTTAAAAAATTTTAATTCTGTTATGAACGAAATAAAACAAGAATTTCCACATCATAGTAGAATAGAAAAAAGATGATTCTACAGGGGGAACTGTAAATCTATTATATACAACTTGCTATTGCTTTCAAAAATACAATAAGGTTATATAATTTTCTTTTATTCTCCATTTTTCTCCTTCCTTGCCCTAGAAATAATTGTCATGTTGCCATTAGAAACAAATATACATACATATATATATATATATATATATTAAATGTAAAACCATTTTATACATACTTCTATTTATTGGTACTTTCTCTGGATGTATCTTCCTTCATGTTTCCTTTATATTTAATTTGGATATTTATAATAGTCAAAATGACTTATTCACTCAAAGTTGTCTTAAAATTCATAAGAATAAGTAAATTCATATTGTATCTCAGAGAGGACTGGTGAAGTATTGTAAAACTCTAATGCTTCCTTTTTCTACTTTTCATTGTAGTAGCACCATCTGTTCTACTTTTATAGAAATCATCACATTTCTCTTCCTCTATTTCATCCTCATTTACCTCCAAGTTTCTAAATGTAATTTTTTTTGGTGATTCCTAGTCAGATCTTGAATGTTTTGCTCAGAATAACATGGGCATTGCCTATTTCTTTAATGAATGCAGTTATTGTTTGATGACATGCTAAAACCTCACTTTAATTTAAAAATTTTTTATATTGTTCTGAATTTAAAAAATAAAATAAACATTTCCATTACATAGTAGAATAGAAAAAAAGATAATTGTAATGAAATTGCAAATCAGTTATGTACAATTTGCCTTTCCTTTAAAATATACAACTTGCTATTTCTTTAAAATTTACAACAAAGTTATATAACTTTATTTTTTGATGTAACATGGAAATCATAGCACATTATTATTATGTATTAATACACATAGTATTAAACCTATGCCTTTATCTTGCATATCATTATATTTTCTATACATGTCATATGACTTTCACTCTGTATAAAGCTATTAACATATTGGTGATGTAGCTATCTATATTTTTGAGAGAGATAGAGATATAAACATCAGTGTATTGGTCAATTATTTCAAATGGTTTACATAGTTTATTGAAGACTGGTAAAAGATTGTAAAGAGTATTCCAACAATACTACCCTATTAGTTGAAAATTTCCTGTTTAATTTCATTGCTAAACTAAACAAATGTCAGCATTTTATTTCATTTTCTCTGGGTTGGATAAAAGTACATTAATGTAGCACATGTATTGTGCTACTATAATGAGATGAATTCAATTTTTCACTATCAATTATTATTAGCACTTACTAACAAGGAAGCCTGGTTTTGTGTATATAACCTGAAATTTCTCAGAATTCGGTGTTTCCTGTCCTTTGAGAGTTTCCATTTAAAGCTGATAATACAGGCAAAGTCACCCCAAAAGAAACAAAGCCCACTGGGGCAGTGAGAAGATATGGATTTTCTTTTGGTAGTATTTAAAACGAGAACCCTTACTAACCCAGTCAAGATGATTAAAAAAACTTCTTGGAGGTGAAAGAAAGATATTTGAAAATTATTTCCCACATTATAACAAAAAGTTTGCTAATATAATATAATAAAATATTTTCTGAGCTAAAATATAATAATTGAGATGGAACATTTAGACATATTATCTATCTATAGTACTAACTATCCATATATTTCTTCTTAGTATGGTTTTTGTCATATTGATATCTTTTAATGTTTTTCTATTCTCTTAGCTTAATAATTAATTTTTTATTTCTTCACAGATTTTAAACTCTATCTTTTTCTTATTTGATTGCAGGATGTGGGAAGTTGGAGGAACAGAAAGGATCCAGACCTATTCTATTCTGAAATTTCCTAAGCTACCTTTTTGTCACATTTATCCATATTGTGGCTAATGGTACTTCCATAACATCTTCTCTCTTTCATCTGACCATAACTTTAAAAATTGGGTGTTTGTGTGGGATTTTTGGAATTCTAGGCACAGAGAGACTAGCAAAAGCAGAAGTCAACTTTAACTCTGAGTTTTGCCAATTTATGCAGTGGCATAGAGGTATAGATAAGTAATTTTTTTTGAGTTCATATAAAACTTCAAGTTCAAACCTCTCTTTTTTTCTTGAATGTGCTATGAGAAATAGTGCAGGTATGTTCTAATATTCTACTTGACATTTTTGCTGTACTTCTTGTAAGAGATTTGATTCACTTAGGTTAATTTTATGTCATTCCAAAAGTTACAGCCTCATGATCAACATAGAAAGAAGACCCTAATGGAACTTCTCAGGAATCTATTCTTGGTCCTATGATGATCAACTTTTCTATCAATGACTGAGTAAAAGTCATGGAAAACATGCAGATATGGCATAACATAAGAGAAACTACTGACATAATTCATTATATCAATAATAGAAGTTAAGAAACCTATGATTATATGAATAGATACAGGAGAAAACTTTTGATACAGTAAAATACTCCTATTTAAAAAAACACTTAAAGATATATAAATGGATTTTTCCTGAAATTGATGAAAAACATTTATCTAAAACTATCAGCAATCATTATTTGTAGTGGGGATAAGCTTCCCAGTGAGCTCAGGTATGAAACAAGGATGCCCAATGTCATCAAACATTATTCAATGTTTTGTTGGAAATTCTAGCTATCATTGAAAAGAAAAAGAAATAGAAGGAACCAAAATAAAAAATGAGGTAATAAAATGATTTATTTTTGCAGATGACATAATGTTATTCTAGGAAAATCCCAAAGACTTAACTAAAATGTAAGTTGAAACAACTAATAATTTTAAGCAAAGTTGGAGAATATAAAGAAAATCCATATAAATCATCAACATTCCTTTATATCACAAAAAACTGTTCAAAAACAGATAATAAGAGATACCCCATTTAAAATAATTCTAGATAGTATAAAATACCTGGAATTAACCTGCCAAAACAAATTCAGAATCTACCTGAATAAAATTAATTAAAAACAATTGATGCAAATAAAATCAAATTTAAATGGTTGGAGAAATGTTAACTATTTATGGGTAAGCAATATAATACAATAACAATTTTACCTAAAACTTTTATTACACATAAAAACAGATATAAATAATTTAAGAAATATTAATTGTTCATGAGTTGGCAGTGCCAATATAATAAAAATGACAATTTAATCTAAAAATTCTTTATGTATTTAAATTATGAGTCCTTTATCTTAGAAACTGTCTATAAAATTTTCCTCCAAAATTTCCTGCTTTTTCCTTTTGATCTTGCCCATATATTTTTAATTTGTATAAAATCCTTTTAAATTTAATATAATAAAATTATCCATTTTCTACCTCACATTGATCTCTATTAAACTACCAAAAATTATCTTACCAGATTAGAAAAAATAATAAAATTCAATTGGTAAAAAAAAAGTCAATAATATTAAAGGAACTAATGAAAAAATAAGGAGGTTTGGCAGTATCAGATCTTAAACTATATCATAAAGCAGTAATTATCAAAGCTATCTGATATTGGGTAAGAAATAGAGAGGTAGATCAATGGAACAGAGTAGATGTACAGTTTAAAGCAGAAAATAAATATAGTAACCTTGTATTTGACAAGTATAAAGACAAGATTTTGGAATAGAAAATTCATTATGCGGTAAAAATTGTTGGGAAAACTGGTAAGTAATATGGAATAAACTGGGCATGGAACAATATATTATGCAATTTACCAGTACAAGGTCAAAAATGGATACATGACATAGTTATAAAGAGAGATATTACAAGAAAATTAGAAGAACATGGAACACTATTTATTAGATTTATGGAGAGGCGAACAATTTACGAATTAAAAAAGAGGCAGAGAGCAATGTTAGGTGAAAAATGAATAAATATGAATTCACTAAATTAAAACCTTTTTTTGCACAAATAAAACAAATGTAGCCAAGATCAGAAAGAAAGTGAAAAATTTGAGAAAATCATTAATAGACAGTTTCTCAAGTAAAGGTGTTTTATCTCAAATATATAAAGAACTTTGTAAAATCTATAAGAATGACAATCATTCCCTAATTGATAAATGTTCAAAAGGCAGTTTTCAGATGAAGAAATCAAAACAATTTATATTTATATAAAAATACTTTAAATCACTGATTAGAGAAATGCAAATTAAAACAACTTTGAGATATCTTTTTTACATCTATCAAATTGGCTAAATTGAAGGGGCAAGTGACAAATATTGGAGGAGATGTGGAAAATCTGGAATTATGTCCAAAGAATTATTAAAGTACTCATACCCTTTGACCTAGCAATACCATTACTGGGATTGTTTACAAAGATGATTGGCGAAAATAAAAAGAAACTATATATTCTAAAATATTTATTGCAACTCTTTCTGTTGGCAAAGAACTGGAAATTGTGGGCATGCTAATTAATCAGGGAATGCCTAGGCAGGTTGTAGCTTATGGTTGTGATGGAATACTACAGTGCTATAAAAAATACTGAACTTAGTAACCTGAGAAAAACATGGAAAGAGTTACATTAGATAATGTAGAACAAAATGAGCAGAACCAAGAGACCATTATATGCACTAATAGTAATATTGTTTTAAGAACTATTTTAAGTGACTAAGTCATTTTGACTATTGGCAATAACCAAATTAACCACAAAGGACATACAAAGGAAACTACTATCTGAATTCAGAGAAAGAATTCATAAATTGAAATATGTACAGATTGATTTAACATGCATATACTTATATGTGTATATATATATATATAATTGTATCTAATTAACCCTCTCTAGGGTGGATGAGAGAGAAAGGAGAGATGTAAAAAAAGCCATCAAGGAACTTATTTTAATATGGGAAACAACACATAGATTATCAGGGACTTATATGACATACATAAAATGAATTACATAATCAGTAGTAATAAAGTAGAAAGGGAAGTTCATCCCATAGGAAAAGGTCTTAGAAGTTGAGGAGTGGTAGGTGGGAACCAGAAAAGGCCTTCTGTACAAGATTTCCTTGGCAAAAATATTGGAGTGGTTTGCCATTTCCTTCTCCAGTTAACAGATGAGGAAATTGAGGGTCAGGTCATTTTCCCAGGGTCACAGCTAGTTAGTTTCTGAAACTGGATTTGAACTCAGGAAGATTCATCTTGAATGGAATATTCCCTCTTAAGAGTTAATATTCTTAGTGAAGTCCTCTTAGGGTTAAAAATCATTAAAACAAAGACAGACTATTACCCTTAGACTATTCTTAGAAGAGGGAGAGAGGCCTTCCATTCCCAGTCAGACACTCTTCTGATTCTGCTAGGGAGTGAAACAGTGGACTATTTTCAGAAAGACCTTGCATTGATTCTGTTAGGGAGAGAAATAGTGGAATACTTCCAGAGAAGAGACCTTGCAGTCTTAGTTAGCCACCTATTTGATAATAGACTGTGAGAACAGTAGCCTGGTTTCTCTTGTTTGATAATGACTAAACTAAGAAGATAGTAGAGTTCATTAGAAGACCTTGCATACTCAGACATTAATTCATTTAACAGAAGGTCATTAGAAATCTTCTTCTGATACCCTCACCATCTGGATGGTGAGGTAATATTTTATGAAAACTTTTATTCTTCTCTTTGTTGCTGGGCAGATTTTTTGAGTAAAGATTGTGACTCTGAAAACCTTAACCAATCAGGTTGGAAGAGAGGGGGCAAATGTGCTAGGCCATATAATCTTGCTTGACTGTCACCTGGGGCAGCTCCTTGATCTTCGCTACCTTTGGAGTATGCCCTTTTCTACATAGATCCATATTGATCATATTGTGAGATAAGGATCAAATAAAAATGGAAGAAAGAAAATATTTAGAAAGAAAAAAATGACATAATACAGAAGTCTTCATTTAAACTCTACAGTTTCTTCTCTAGATATGGATGGTATTATCCATCACAAATCTTAAAAAATCATAGTAGATCATTACTCAGTGTTGTTGTTATTGTGTATAATGTTCTTCTGGTTCTGCTCATTTCACTTAGCATCAGTTCATATAATAAGATCTTCCAGGCTTTCCTGAAATCCAGTCTCTCATGATTTTTTATAGAAAAAATATTTCATTACATTTATATACCACAATTTGTTTAGCCATTCCTTAACTGATGGGTATCTATTCGATTTTGAATTCTTCACCCTACAGAAAGAGTTGCTATGAATATTTTTGTACATGTGGAATTTTTCCCTTTTTTTCACAATCTCATCAGGCTATAGACTCAGTAGAGGTGTTGCTGGATCAAAAAAAATGCAAATTTTTATTGTCCTTTGGGCATAAATCCAAATTGCTCTCCAGAAAGTCTGGATCAGTTTACAATTCCACTAATAATGCATAAGTGTCTCATTTTTCCCACATCCCCTCCAGCATTGATCATTTTACTTTCTAGTCATATTGGTCAATCTGAGAGTCAACCTAGCTTCTTGAAGGAAGACAGGGAAGCTAAGAAGGGGAAGTAAGAGAGCTAGAATTTTCATTGTGGCAAAAATATTAGGTTTATGTTCAGTCAGTTCCAGAGTACTCCCAGCATGGGTCAAAGTATAGAGCCAGGAAATGAGTCTTCTTCTAGAAGGAAGGACAAAGAGCAGTAACAATAGCAGCAGCAACAGCAACAGCAGCAATGTGAGGAACCCCACATTGAGGAACTCCAGCATAGCTCAATCATAAATTATGTAGAGGGGAGTAAAGTTTAAGAAGAATTGAAAGGTGAGAAGGGAGAAGGATATAAAGAATTTTAAAATGCCATACAATCCAAGATTTGATCTTGGACACAACAGGTGACCATTGAAGCTCACTTAGTGAGGTGATATGATTAGACTTATTCTTTAGAAAAAGCTGAGTGGAGGATGAGGGCCACAAAAACACATCCAATGGATGTGCATCTTTCAATGCCACCACTGACTCTTTAAGACCTAAGTTGCAAAGGAAATATTGATCTCTATTTTTGGAAGGGTAATAAAATTTTAAATACTCTCTAAAACCTAAATATCTTAAGATTTAAAGTTTGAAGGGAATGGTAGGGACCCTATTCTGCTTTTTCACAGAGAAAACCTTAAGTATTCAAAGATTATGTTGCAGTTATAAAGGAAATGAAAGATTACACAGATAGAAAAGAACAGATCCAGTTTCTCTGGTTCCAAATCCTATAGTCTTGCCACAAATACTATTGTTGTCCTAATCCTCAAGGATGATTTTCCTACTTTGCAGTTCCTGAATCTTATCAGTTGGATTTTTTTCTTTTATTTTTCAGTTGTCTGAGACCCTTGGGCTTTAAGTCCTGGACTATGCCTTCCTGTTTTATTTACTACCCTTTTTCTGAAACCCTATTCTGTTACTTATGCCATCAACTGGAGTTCAACAGGATACCTGCTTTTGTAAAGTAACAGCTTCCATAAAGTACAGGACTGGGGATCAAAAACCTTTTGCACTGCCACAAATTATAATGGGACAGATACTTAGTTTTCATTCTATTTTCCTCATTTTGAGTCCCCCTGAGGGAAAATTCATTCTTTGTATAATCAATATTAATAGCCAGACAGAGCATATTTGTTGTAAATGCAATATGGGGAATGTAGAAATCTAGTTGGGAAGAGAGCAGTTTTCAGATATAAGGAAACAATTGGAACCCTAAATTTGCCATATGGTTACTAAAATACTCAATTTGTTTCACAAGTAGCACCAAAGAATTGCTAAAAGAACTTTTCATGTCAATCTCTTTTATCCCATCAAAATATATTGGCCCACTTTATTCTTTGTGCACTTAACAAGTCTTTTAGAAGCAAGCAGAGTAACTCCAACCTGCTCAAGTTTCACCCTGAAGATTTCATACCTCCTTAAACATCAATGAATGACTGAGGGCAACATATTCTAACAGCAAATCTGCCAAGGATCTTACTGCAATGAGAAATGATAAAATAGCAATAAACTCAATACCATCTGGAAGGAAAGAAAAAAATATGTCATTTCTTTTACAAGGCAGTCACTAAGCTGGTACCATTCAAATAACACAATGAACTATCATAATATTTGCAGCCTGATTCAAACTGAAGAAAGCCATAAAGGATATTCTATTGAAGTAATGAGAACATGCTTGTTCTTTATTCTCCAAGTGAATTCATAAATTTATTTGGTGGGAGGATACCCCAATTGATGAACTTTTATGATCTTTTGTAGAGGACTCCATTACAGTCTTTCTATTGTTATGTCTTATAAAATGGAAGGGACTTTGGATGCTTAAAATTGATTCCAATGGAATGCAAGCCAAAACAGACTTTGAATATGATCCTGGTCACATATGATTTTCATCTGCAGACATACCTAAAAATGTTTGGAGATGCTCATCATTAGAATTTTGGTCATTAAATAGTAGATTCATTCAAGCACAACTCTAATATATTCTATCTTAATGTGTGGAAAAGTTGTGATCAGCATAAGAGGAGAGATTACTCTATAAACATGAAAGATTCTTAAAATATGGTATAGATAAAGAACAGAGATGAATCCTTGAGAGATAATACTAGGAAAGATAGTGTCCCACTAGGGCAATGTTAAAGATAGGACTTAATAAAAAATATAGTTAGATAGTGAGCCAGTGAGCCAAAAAACATATATTAATTTCTTACAATTATTTTGTAGGCATTGTGTTTAACAGACAGTTAAGAAGCAAAAGTTGGTTGTAGCTATGGCAGGGATCAGGCTGCTAGTGTTATTCGTATAGGCAGGAGATCACTAAAAAGATCATTAAAGGAAGTCATAAAAAAAGATCACTAAAAGTTTTTCTGACTAGAAGTTGGGTCATTAGCCATAGTTGCAAGAGAATCAAGATGAAGGGAAGGATCTAAGGGAAACACCAGTATTGTTTTGAAGGCATCCATTAAGGAAAGGAAATGAAATCCTTTCCTTCTGAGACCTAGATTAAGAGATTTGCTCAGGCTGAGCAAGGTCTAGCTGAGGCTAGATCTGAATTCATAAAGATGTGCTAGGTGAGGAAGTGAATTGAGTTCTGGAGCTGGGGTTGCTTAACCTTGTTTGGCTCAGTTTCCTGATTTGTAAAATTATTGGGAGAAGGAAAAGGTAAATTACTACAGTATCCTTGCCAAGAAAACTCCAAATAGGGTCATAATGAGTCAAGCATGTCTGAAACAACTGAACAACAGCAAGATTTAAAGGTCTAAATTTTAGAAATTTGCATTTTAAAGGAGCTATAATTTTGATGTAATAAAGTGTATGTAGTTTCTCCAGAGAGCTGACCATGGAGTCAGAGTTTCTGAGGTCAAATCTGAATCTGACATGTACTGACTAAGTGACCCAGGGTAAATTATTTCACTTCTTTCTTCCCCAGTTAATTCCTAAGAATAGATATTACATAATAAGTATATTGTTCTGAATTGGTAAAGAGTGATTTCTCACTAGTAGATAACTACCTATATCAATAAAACTACAGGTTTGATCTAAATTAACAGTAATTTTAATAATGATAAAAAACTTTATAACCATAAGAAACATTTTAATAATTATGACCTTTGGTAATAAAATCAACATTTTATACTAAAATATTAAATGAAATTACCTAAAAAAGTACACATAAATAAGATCTAGTTTGACCAAAGGCACCAGTTGTAGTCACTGATATTTGAAGATTATTAGCATTACATCTAGAGTTTTTCTCTTATTAATGATTTTAATGTTGATGATGATTATTACAATCATAATTTTATAACTCCATTAATACTTGGGATGACTTATTAGAAACACTCTTCTTATCTTCATTTACATATATTATGAAGTCTCTATTGTTGAAAACCATAATGTGGATTTCCTAGCAGTAATTGTTGTGAATAATGTTTCTATAAGTGAAATTCATTATAATAAAAGATAATGATGATAGTGATGATGGTGACAATAATAATAATAACAATAACAATAATGTAGTTCTTATCAACAAAGCTATGAATAATGTAAATCAAGATCAATATAAGCCAAAAGAAAACACACTGACTGGGACATGATCATAGTGAGCAGTGCCCAGAACTCCAGGTCAAACAACACTTGATAGGGTACCCTGGTGTCTGAAACCTGAGCCCAGTGCTGAGCAGAGGAAATCCAAAAATTATCAACCAATTCATACTAATATAACTGTATCACTCCTCCTCCTTCCTATATCTGATTTTTATAATTGCCACATGTATTTGGAGTGTTTTTTGGTCAGGAATTAAAATTGTTGTCCAGCTGCTCACCCTAAACTGCCCCAATATGAATATCCCATTTTGATTATTGAACTAATATAATCTATCTGAAACTCCCTAGCCTCTTTCTTCCATATAATATTGAGCCCATTAGTTAGGAGGGAGCCTTGAATATCCAACTGAAGGAAAATTTTCAGACAAGACATAGACACACATCCACACATAAACAATACATATATGTATATATAAACACAATGCATATGTATGGATATAAATGATAAAGCATTTGTTATGGCTTATAACATACAATACAAAAGTAAGAAATTCAGTTCCTACTCTCAAAGAACTTCCATTCTAATTTAGAAGAAGGAGAACACATAAAAAGATTGGAAAATGAATAGGGGCATAGATGTGCTAAAATAGTCTCTTAACTCACAAGCTGAATATTAAAATTTCAATATAAGCATTTCTATTGCAGAAATCAGCAAATGCCACAAAATAGTATTTGGTTTTCTACTTGTTGATTGTGTAGACTTAAGAAAGTGATGAAGAAAATGTTAATTTTGCAAATTATGCTTAAATATACGTGAATATTTTTCCCCCCAGATAGCTAATTATTGAACATTCATCACTATACCACTGGGTGAGGATGATTTAGTAGGTGAGACCAAACATTCTGAAGAAAGTTCAGGAGTAAAAAAAATGTACAATAAATATATACATGCATGTATCTGTGTGTGTGTGTGTGTGTGTGTAAATATAAAATGTGGTTTTTATTTCTCAAACTTAAAAACTCACTATTATATATTAATTTTCAAGGCAAATGCATTTGTAATAGTTATTTTAGCTAAGGCCTGTTTTTATATACTTACCTGAAAAGTCTGTGCTCTTTATTTTTGATTTGTGCTGCTCTTTGAAGGGAATTTTTTAGGGAAGTTTCCTATGGTTTACATAACACCCTCCTAACAGTGCAAATACTGCTAATTTCATCTTACTGATATGGAAACAGGCTTATAGAGTGAAGTGATTTGCCCCTAGTCATACAGGTAGAGCACTGAAACTGAGCATGTTCTGATTTCAAATTCAGTTCTCTTTCTACTACATTTTCTTGCTCCTAAGGCAAAAATACATGTTTTTTTAAAATTGAAAATGCTGAGGAAAAATGAATCTTTTCACTAATACAGGAAATATTTTGAAACTTGGCATGACCATATTTGTCTTGATTACTATTAAAAAAAATTATGAACTTCATTTTCCCATTGACAAAAATTTATGTGGACCTCATTTCCAGATCCACATTCTTCATCCCATATTGTTGAACTGAGTCAGAGGGGAAAAAAAAAAAGAAAGAAATGTCCCTGAAGACCTACATGAGACATTTTGGTAATATAGCATATTTCAAAAGTCTTAGTTCAGTTTTAAGCTTTAATAGTTTAAATGAGATATTTTTAATTGAAATTTTTCTTTAATTTTTCCAATTGTTTTCAGAGGTAGTTTTCAACATTCATCCATATGCAAGTTTATTTTTTTGCTACCCTCCCTCCCCTCCCCTCGTAAACAATCTGGTAAAGTTGTACTTGTACAATCATGTTTAGCATAGTTCCATATTAGTCATGTTTTGAAAGAGGAATTGGAACTAAGAGGGAAAAACTATGAAAAAGAAAGGAAAAACATAGAAGATGTTTTTAAAAAATGAGCATAGTATGCTTTGCTCTGTATTCAGACTCCATAGTTTTTTCCTCTGAATGAAGATGGCATTGTGCATAGCAGGTCTCTCAGGATTGTCCTTGATCACTGAACCTCTGATGGGAGCTGTGCCCATCACAGTTGACTAAACGAAATAGTTTTTAAATGATTAATACAGGGGCAACTAGGTGGCACAGTGAATAGGGCACCCATCCTGAAGTCAGGAGGACCTGAGTTCAAATTGAACCTCAGACACTTAATAATTACCTAGCTGTGTAATCTTGGGCAAGTCACTTAACCCCATTGACTTGTCAAAAACAAACCAAAAAAACCCAATGATTAATACAATGCCTAACACATAATAGGTGTTATATAAATCATAAATCTTTATTTCCTTTTCCTTTCTTCTCCATTTACTGTACTACCTCTTAAATAGACTGATTCTTATGGAGAATATACTTCTTTTAGGATTATAACACACACACACATATATATACACATACATACATAGTATCAGCCCCCCCCCACTCGCACGCACACGTGCGTGTGTGTGTGTGTGTGTAAGTGTGTGTATGCTGATTCTTTCTTTGGTTCTAAGCTTTAATATGAGGCAGGTAGGTAGCACAGTAGATAAGAGTATCAGAGCTGGAGTCAGGAAGACTTATCTTCCTGAGTTCAAATCTGGCCTCAGGCCTTTTGCTTTAGTTTCCTCATCTGTAAAATAAGTCAGAGAAGGAAATGAACAGCAACAATAATAAGCTTTAATAACTTAAAACTGGACTAAAACTTTTAGAACACTGTTGGGAGAAGAAAAGATGTTAAAACAGCTGATGGAATAATGAAATGAATGCCTTCAGATTAGCTCATTGACCTCTCTCTCATTCTTGGATTATTTTAAATTTTGTGTACCCCATGACTAATCTAATGTGTATCCTACATCTACAGTTTTAATATGAACCTTGAATATAAAATATTTATCAAAATCTTTTTGAAGATCCCTATGGTTAAGTTCAGTAAATGAGAATATTCTTTTTGGATAAGGTACACTGATGATTTCCAAGGTTTTAGCTATCTGGTGGACTGTTTCATGTGCTATAGTCCTAGGGAAATTCTTCTTCTTTTGTTCAAATGCTCAGAAATAATGGACTACTGTTAGACACTGCCTTTGTTTGAACATTTAAGCAAGAACACTCAAGTCAAAGGGCTCAAGCTATATCTATCAGGTCACTGCTCCCCTGCCTGGGCACTGAACATTTATGTTTGTACTATAGCTTTTGGTATTGCAATTATTATAGCTACCATCATTTATTTAGCATTCAAATTACCCTTCATCTTGTAGTTGCAAAGTGGTTCAAATCATTTATTATTATTGGTTTATAGACCTTTTACATAAAGTCACTGAACCCTAATGGCTTAATGAGATATTTCTGAAGCTCTCTCATTCCTCAGGCATCTCATTTGTGCAAAAAGGAAAGGGTTTGCATTTATATAGACACTGGAAAAGTAAATCCCAAGACAGAAGGATGATATTGATGACTTCAACTCACAGACATGGTAACTAGAGACTGGTAGACTAGGGCATCCACTGAATTGTCTGTTCTGGGATCCGAAGGAATCATGGATGAAATGTCTTCTAAAGATGGAGTATGCAACATAAAGTTTGTTTCTTTTGAATGTAAGTCTCAGAAGAAAAATCAAGGTATAATGCAAGACAATATCTAGTTGAGCGTGATAGATAGGACATCCTTCCCTTTGTCTCTCAAAAAGAACTAATGATCATATCAGTTCCATTGGATTATTAGTTTTTTTTCTATTTTTAGATTTGTATTTTTCCTCATTTCAAGTCAATGTAAGTTGTGTGAAGGAACCAGGCATTCAGGGTGGCAAAGAAATAGCATAGTAGTAAGGATTTAGAGAAATAACCTTAGCCATTAGATACTTTGTTTTGGTCTTTGACAATGTCTTTACCTATCCATTTGGTAATAAGTTCATTGAATCAATCTGCATGTATTAATAATCCTTTCTGGAGTCATTGGGCATTGTAAGGCAGATAAAAATTCTATGAGAATGGGGTTATAAATTTATTAATAAATTTTGACTTTACAGCAATTTTCACATTCAAATGAGAGAATGGGTAAACCATTGAAAAGAAGATTGGGAAACTAGGAACTTTCATTACTGCCTAACCTTCAAACATTGTGATAGTTTATCTAGCTAACATTCAATTTTCCTCCCCTGTATTCTTTTCCTTTTAAATTCTTATGAGAGCATCTTTAGCATTAAGGAATATAGAAAATGTAGTAAAGGTATAAAGGTTTGAAAAACAAAGAAATTTAATCTAGAATAATTTAGATTTCAGAGATCTAGTGTACCCTTCCTTCTGATTTTACAGGAGAAAATTAAGACCCATAAATTTGAAGCCATTTGCTCAAGTCAACATAGGTAATAGAGTATTAAAATTGAGATCTATGTCTTGAATCCAATCTAATTTTTTTTCCTCTGACATTCCAAGTTTCTTCTTTAGAATTACTACTTTCCTCTGAACATGGATATGCTGGAATCACCTCATTTGGATTTGATAGAACCTATTGTTAAATTTTCAGTGGGAGCATATATCCTACAGAAATTATCAAATAGCACAATTCAGGGTTTTATTTATTGTTTTGTTGATTATATTTAAAAAAAGATGGAGAAAATGCAAATAATACAGATTAAACTAATAAGTGTGTCATGTATACGTTTTTTAGAAAGTCATTTATTAAATATTTACCAGCATACTTTAGACTCTGGATAAAAACAGATATGAACTTTAGGGAGAAGGAAACAAGTTTTACTGGGGGGGGGGGAAGCTTAAAAATCTTAGATCTATGGGAGGAAAGACAGTATCTACAGATATGACTGGAACTGAGTTCAAACAATAATTCCAAACAATTCAGATGAAATCTCAACCAATTGAGTATAGAACTTTAGTCTCCAACAGAAACTATGATTCAGCTTCTTACATTGACTTATTTTGTAACTAATTCAAAGGAAGAGATCAAGGCACTGAAAAGACCTGAACTGACAGATTCTTCCTTTTCCTCAGTGACACTCCCACTACAGCTAATGATAAAAATTTCTTCCCCCAAATATTTTGCTTGGCTTTTTTTTTTTTACTAATCTTATAGAAAGAGGGGTTAGATGCCACTGAAATATTTTTGGTGGGATTGAAACATTCAATGATTTAATACTTATGAGCTTTTTCATGATACTTATTAGGCTTTTTCAAAACTGAGACTTTTATTTTCAAAATTTTTTAAATTTTGATACAAGATTAAATTAAAGTGAAGTATGAGAAATGTTTCTTGCTATTTATTTTTACAAAACTTGTCCTGAAAATTCAGATTTGACTCAATATGTAACTACTAAATTGTAGGTAGACTTTTCATTAGACTTGTAATATCTCAGAATTGTAAAGGATATAGGAATTTTTGGTTTTGTTTTTTTCTCTCTTTTTTTTAAGGTGATTTCATTAGTGTAGAGAACTCCCAGTGTGGAAGCTGCTTGTACTTTTAGAGAAATAAAAATTTCTCTACAAAAGAAGTTTTAAAGAAATGAAAATGAATTGAAAAATTAAGTAATTTAGTCTGTACAAAAGATAGAATTTGAAGACAGTCTTTCTTTCTCTAAGGTTGGTCATTTGTTTCCATTATTTGCCTCTCACACCAGCCTAGTAATCTGAGGACTTTTTCTTTCTTACAATATCCTCACAATATTCATCAAGTCTCAGTATGAATATATTTAGTCTTGGGAACTAATGACTTCTTAAGGCCATTGTACATTTAGAGATTTTGAATTGTTAGGAAATTATTACTATGAATATTACTAATCAAAAACTGTAATAACAGTAATATGGTCACAATTATATGATATCTTGAGGATAAAAAAAGCATTTTCTTCACTGCAACCAAATTTTAACTTTTTGATAGATGGTCTTTTGTCATTGTAAGAAAAATTAATTATTTACATAGAAGAATATATTTACCTGAGATGAACCATTTATACAGGGAAAAAACCCCAAGACTTTTGAAGCAAGAAATTCAGTTATATTTCATGACAAAAACAATCATCTGGCATTAACTGGTCAGATTACTTGGAAAGCCTTAAATTTAGAAAAGTCCTGTATTTTCACTATGATCCTTGAAAAAAAGCCCTTGCTTCAATGGTTAAGCATTTTACCCTGTGGTATTTATCATGGTTCCTTTTATGTATGATACCAAAGTTTTTAGGATAGTGTTTCTAGATTTGACATTTAAGAGTTGGAGTCGTTTCATTAAGAATTGATCTTTTTCAAATAGAAAAAAAGCCAGACTTTCGAAGGAGAAAATTCACTTATGTTTTATGATAAAATCATTGTTGCCTGTCACTAACCAGTCAGGTTACTTATAGAGTCTTAAATCTCCAGTATTTCTACAGTTCCACTCTGATCCTTGGAAATCTGCTTTTATGGTTAAGATTTATTTTTTGTCTGATATTTATCATAGCTTTTCTTATAAGAGTTATAATAGCAAAGAAATTGGGTTTGTAGATTTGACATTTAAGAGTTGGCATCTTTCAGGTTCAGAGGCTGCTGAGAGGTAGTTTACTTCCTTCTTTCCTACCCAACAGTCCCTTCCTACTAGAGATTTTAACTACTTAATTAGTATATTTTCACTACAGATGCTTAGGGTAATATAATTCATGTTAAATTTCAGTTGAAGAGGGGAAGGGGGTGATTTTACTTAGTGTAAATGTTAAAACTTTTCCTATAGCTAATTCAGAAAGCTTTTAAGGTTCAGGACTAGTTCTCACCTTACAGAGAGGCAGTTGGTGGTATAGTGGATAGAATACTAGACCCAGAGTCAGGAAGTCTTGAATTCAAATTTGGTCTTAGACAGTTACTAGCCATGTGACTCACAATTTTGGGCAAATTGCTTAAAAATAAAACTCTGTTTGCCTCAGTTTCCTCAAATGTAAAATATAATAGCACCTGCATCACAAAGTTGTTGTGAGGATAAAATGAAATAATATTTGTAAAAGTTGCTTACCATAGTGACTGGCACTAAATAATTGCTTAGGGTCTTTCCTTCCCCTTCTCTTTGACAAGTTCTTGCTTCACGGATGCAGCTTACAGAGATCTTCGTTAACTCAATTTCAATACCATATACTGTCTTGATCATCAGTTTGGTCTTATATATTACCTGACCATATTATTTCACTGGGCATGTCTTCTTTTCTCCTTTGGGATAAGATTTCAAGGACTTTATGGGACTTGGATGTCTATGATCTGTTGATTTAACTCTGCTGCCCTGGATTCCATAGGCATAGAGTAGTTCAGAGATCAAATCATACAAGATACTAGGTTGCTAAGAAAAACTGGTTGACAGTAAGAAAGTAGGAAATCTATCATTCTGTCTTTCTGGAGGGAAAGGGTAGCAAAGCACCAGGAAATTAAAATAGAAGGAAAAAATGATAATGGCAATTAAAATAATGAGATATGGAGATTTAGGGTTTATAAAATATTTCCCAAGAAAACATAGCTTATACTAACAGCACTATTCTCTTAAGAAAATTTTAAATGAATAGGTCATTTTGACTATTATAAATTCCCCAATTAATTACAAAAGACATATGAAAGAAGACACTATATGTCTGCAGAGAAAGAATGAATAAATAAATAAATGTATGTATAGAATGAATTTTACCCCCCCCCACACACACATATTTGTGACTGATGTTAGCCATCTCTAAAGTGGGGTAGAGGGAAAAAAAAGGAAAAAGGAAATTTAAGTAACTTTTTTTATATGATTATATCCAAACTCCACGATTTGTCTGCTTAGAATCTCCCTCTATTATCTGGAACCTACATATGTTTTAATATAGATAAGTCTAAGGGAGTTGACTAAAAATGTAGAGGTTTAGTGACTTGTTTTGAATTTGCACTCTAATTTGACTCTAAGCCCTAGTACTCCATATTTGGCAGACTAGACAGAGAAATTAACTCATAATAATATACTGAATTAATATGTATTTGTTTCAAAATTGTAGACCGAACCTTAAATTAAATTTCAATGAGCAAGTAAATTAAAATTCAAAAAGTATGTGTACACATACATACATACATACATATAGTACTGTATTCAATGAATTGTACTAGATTTGCAACAGAGGAGGCAAAATTTAGGTAAGACATTATCTTTGACTTCATGGGAGTTGACATTCCAGTAGAGAAATAAAAAACCACTCAATAATAACTGATAGGTAAATCAAAATTTGGAAAACAATATCATTTGAAATTTGAAGAGAAAAGCTGTTGCCTTGTATTTATTTTATATAAAACTTATTGAGCTATTACCTCTGATAGAATGAATGAAAACAGTTTCAGGTCCAACTGTTTTACTGTCTTTCATATTGCTATTCCCATTACCTTAGAACAATGTCTGACACAAAATAAGCATTAGATTAGTGCTCATTAATTAATGGAATGATGATTGATAGGAGATTTGGAAGAATTTTCATGGGGGAGATAACATTTAAGTTTGATTTCAAAGGAGAGTTAAGAATCCTTTAAAGCAGGCATGTCCAACCTGTGGCCTTTGGGTCACATGCAACCCTCATAGTCCATTTATAAGACTTGCATCTTAGACACCATGTAATCGGAAATTAAAAGTATGGGTGAGTATGCCCTGTTCATAACATCTCTTTTTTGGAGTCCATATATTTGCAAGCAACTTTTTTTTTCATATGAAGCATACAAAAAGTAAAAATAGAATAAAAGTTTCAGATGAGTATTTTGAAAATATTCTTTACACCCACAAGCTCTATCAAACCTGATATAGATGCACAAAAATTAGGTTTGGTGTTCACATTAAAAATATCATGTTCTTATTTTTTGTTTAAAAAGTAAATGTCTTATTATTATTATACTCATTATTTTTATTATATTTATTATATATTATATTATTAATTATGTTACATTAGTTATGTTATGTTGATATATTATGTTATATTATATTATTTTATTATATTATGTTATTATATATTATATTATAATTATCCTCATTGGTGATAGGGATTATATTATAGTTATAAATAAATATTAAATTCTATTTCTGGCCTTTGATAAGTTTTTGTTGGGTGATGCAACTCAGAAGAGCTAAAGGGTTGGACATCCATATTTTAAGGGTTGATCAGTAGGGAGAAATGCTGCAGAGATCACAGAAGATGAAGACTGGGATAAGGCCACTGAGTTTGTGATTAGAGGTCAATGGTAATCTTTGAGGTAGCATTTTCTGTTGAGTGGTTGTGGTGGATATGAGTAAGATGGTAAAAGACAGAAGACAAAGGTGAGAGGGAATGATATACTGACAACTGCCTTCTCTTCCTAGAGAATAGATAAACTGATTGCTTCTTAAGGATCCAAGTTTGGAATTGGGGACTGAGAAACTATTGGATCTTTCAGTTTGGGAGAATATAGATAGATTTTGTACCTTTTTAATACAACCATAAGACTTGCCTACCTGCTTAGCACAGAATGTAATATGCAATTTAGTGACTGGGATCATATATTCTAACTGTGTTGACCTTCGAAAAGATGTATCTCTTCCTCAGTTTCTTCATCAGTAAAATGAGGATAATAATAAAACCCACCTCCCAGGGTAGCTGTTAGTATTAAATGAAATAATATTTGTTAAGTGCTTTGCAAATCATTAAGTGCTAATATTACTATTTATCATTATTATTCTCACAAATAAATCAAAATTTATGAAATGATGAAGATCTCAATCTTCAACAGAGACAATGCTAAATTTCTCTTCTTGTAATTCAGGCAGAATTAACCTATTTTATAACAGTTCAAATGAGTTGTAAGTTTGCTCAGACAGAAACAAGATAACAGACATTAAATATGCATGTTGATTCATTATAAGCAATGTCATTAACAAGGCCCTAATACATGGGAAGCTAATCTTTCCTGATAAAACAAAAATCATCTGAATCTTTCAAGATATGAATAATAAAAATATGAATATATCAGAAAGAAAGCTTGTAGCTTAACTTCTTTCTACTCTTCCCATTAAGGCGATTTAAGTAGATAGCCTTTATTCTCCTTTGATGTTAACTGCATTTATATTGTCTCAACTTTTCTAGGCGAACTTGATATTTATTAGGGATTTATATTTCAGTCTTCTTTCTCTTACTCTCTTGTTCATTTGTCCTGAAGCATATCTGGCCAACGCACCCAGATAAAGTGACTGGTGACTTAGCACAGTACCCTCTCACTCAAATCCAATTCACTTGTTTATCATGTCATCACCTCCCCGATGTCATGGTCTTCTTCAAGAATGAAGGACAAAGGTAACTGAGCAATGCAATGGATAGAGCACTGACCCTGGAGTCAGGAAGACCTGAGTTCAAATTTGACCTCAGACACTTAATTAACTAGCTATGTGATCTTGAGCAAGTCACTTAACCCCATTGCCTTGGAGAAAAAACAAAAAAAAAAGAATGAAGGACAAAGATCATAATCATCTTAACTCCTGATTTTTTTTTTGCCCATACCATATTTTGTCTTTATGTCTTACTTTTTGATAGAAACTTTTGTCCGGTTTTCATCTGTCTCCACTTATTCATTTATATAATAAATATTCATAGAGAACATAATTACATGCAAAATGTTACCTTCTATCTGTTCTATCTCCCAAACCTAGTAGTCAACCACAGAGGTAAAGAAGTAGAAATATTAGAAAAATGAAAATCTGTCTTGATCTGGCTTCTGATGCATACTCATACTCTCACTTTTGTGGTCTGTCTCATATTTACAAAGGGGTTAGTCCTTTTAGTCCTAGTATTTGACTATGACCTGTAATAATAGCCAAAATGTTTTTGGATCTTTAGTTGTCTAGAAGAGAGACCTCAGATAAAATATGACATTTTGTTCTGACAAATGTTTATGGATAGACCAAGTAAAGTTATAGCTCTTGTTGCTCAAATTTACTTTATATTTTTTCCATTTCCTTACTATGTTCAGGTCCTGTGATTTTGACAACATTAAAAACTACACATGTGGAAATTCCTTTCACCTATACTGATTGCAACACATCTATGACTTGGTAGATTAATTTAGGACTTTCTTGAAGTAGATACAAGTCTAGTCATCAAGACTCCAACAACAAGTATAAGAGGTGGGATCTGAAGAAAGTTCTTCTTGTACTCCTTGTACCCTATCAATCAATGAAATGATTATATATTACTGTAGTTTTTACCCTTCAAAATTTGAAATTGTAGGAAGCAATTAATTTTGGACTAGTTGATTTTTTTTAGGTTTTTGCAAGGCAAATGGGGTCAAGTGACTTGCCCAAGGCCACACAGCTAGTTAATTATTAAGTGTTTGAGGTCAGATTTGAATCCAGGTACTCCTGACTCCAGGGCTGGTGCTTTATCCACTGTGCCACCTAGCCGCCCCGATTTTTTTTTTTTTTAGATTTTTCAAGGCAATGGGGTTAAGTGGCTTGCCCAAGGCCACATGGCTAGGTAATTATTAAGTGTCTGAGGTCAGATTTGAACCCAGGTACTCCTGACTCCAAGGTCAGTGCTCTATTCACTGCACCACCTAGCCGCCCCTGACTAGTTGATTTTTTTAGATATTTTGACCCATGGGTCAAAATTGGGAATCCCTCTACCAATGTCAATCAAAGAACCTAATGTGCACCTTAAATCTTAAAGTATTGACTAGTGTTACTGAGAGGTTGTGATTTGCCCAGGGTCATACCAAAAAGGTCATAGTTGGGACTTGAATGCAAGTCTTTGCTAAGTGCTAGGGATAATTAAGTTCACAATCTAATGGGGTGGGAGGAGGAGACAGGACACACTTCCTTAGAGGTTGATGAAATTCTCTGCTAACCAGTGGTGGCCACCTGTAGGAATTCTGTAAATTAAATTCAAAATTTGAGTAGAAGTTTAATTAGATGCCCTCTGAAGACCATTTCAGGTGAGAGAGTTCAAGATTCTATGATTCTATGACTGTCTGGATTATTTTGTTTTTCATGTACTTCTCTCATTTTCCTAGTTCTGGTACAAAGAGAACATTGTATTTCTAATAAATAATGGACAATTAATTCATTTCTAAAAGTCCAGGATCTTTCATGTATAATTGTTCTTCCCATAACAAAGCAGCAGGTATTAATGAGATTAGGTCTTTGTCTAGGAGTAATCATTTGGATTGTTTTAGTATATGAAAAAATTGGAGAAAGAGGTTTATTTTCTATAGATCTGTATGTGTGAAAATAGCCTTTTTATTGCTGGGAGGAGATATCATGTATTCTATATAAGGCTTCAAACTAAGGAGAAAAATATTCTTACAGATATCTAAGTAGCTGGGTGATACAGTGAATAGAGTACAAAATCTAGAGTTGAGAAGACCTAAGTTCAAATATGGCCTTAGATACTTGTTAGCATTGTGACCCTGGGAAAGTACCATGTAGCTGAACAATCCTCTCCAATCCTGGGAAAGTCATTTAGTCAGCTTCCTCAAGTATGAAATGAAGATAAGAATAGCATCAAATTTCCAGTTGTGTTGAGAGGATAATATTTATAAAGCATTTTTTTAGGTGTTTTTTTTTTTTTTGCAAGGTAGTGGGGTTAAGTGGCTAGCCTAAGGCCACACAACTAGGTAATTATTAAGTGTCTGAGGGAAGATTTGAACTCAGGTACTCCTGACTCCAAGGCCGGTGCCCTATCCACTGCACCACCTAGCTGCTCCTATAAAGCACTTTTTAAACCTGAAAGTATGCTATAAATATTATGGAGCAGTTACATGGTACAATAGATAGAATGCTTGACCTGGAGTTAGGAAGACTCATGTTACTGAGTTCAATTTTAGCCTTAGATACTAGCTGTGTGACTCTGGACAAGTCACTTAATTCCATTTCTTTCAGTTTCTTCATCAATAAAATGAGCAGGAGAGAGCAATTGCAAGTCACTCCAGTATCTTTGCCAAGGAAACCCCATATAAGGTCACAAAGAGACTGACCCAATTGAACAACAACAATAACATTATTAGCATAGATATATATCAGTGAAACTTGGTATAATTTGACATAACTAGAAAATGGAAAGACATACAGATTTAAAAGGAAGAGAATTACAGATCTTTAGATTTGGAAAGCACTTCAGAGACCACCTAATCCAGGAGAATTTTTTTTACTCCAAAATTGCCAACAAATAACCATTCAGTCTTTTCTAATTTTCTTTTTAAAAAAAAAATTTTATTTAGCCTTGGGCAAGCCACTTAACCCTATTTGCCTTGCAAAAACCTAAAAAAATTTTTTTTAATTTATATAAGGCAATGGGATTAAGTGACTTGCCCAAGGACACACAGCTAGGTAATTACTAAGTATCTGAGATCAAATTTAAACTCAGGTCCTCCTGACACAAGTTCTATTCTGTGTGTGTGTGTGTGTGGGGGGGTATATGTGTGTGTGTGTGTGTGTGTTTGTGTGTATGTTTGTGTGTGTATGTGAGAAAGAGCTATTATATTCTCATTATATGAGAGAATCACCAGTCTCACTTTTCCCTCCAGAGCCAATGTGGGTTCATTGACCAGACATGAATTAGGATGATTTGAGATAGCCTTGTATGCAAGGTAACAAGGTTTGAATAACTTGTCCAAGATCACATAGCTAGTAAGTGTATGAAGTCAGTTTTGAACTCAGATCCTCCAGTCTTCAGGATCTATTACTCTATCTACTGCACCACCTAGCTGCCTATATTGGAATAAATAATAGTGGGAGTCATATGGTGAAATACAAAGACCATTGGTCTTGGGTTAAGAAGACCAAGATTCAGATAGTGCTTCTACTACCTATTAGTTGAATGATCATTGGCATTTTATTTAACCTCCAGTGATCACAGTTTCCTCATCTCTAAAATGAGAGAGCTGGACTATGTCAGCAGTCAGCAAACTACAACTAAGTGACAAATCCAACCCACTATTTCCTCATGAACTAAGAATTTACATTTTACAATAATAAAACATTTAAAAATTCTTTTTTCTGGACCATTCAAAAACAGATAGATGGGTTTGGGGACATAGTTACTGACCAGTGGGCTAAATGATCCTAAATGATTCATTTGCACTTCATACATTTTGATTCTACTATTTAAAGGTCTGTCATGTAGAATGGGATACCTTTTTTGTTTGGTTCCAGAAGGCAGTAACTTAGTTAACCAGCAGTTATTAGATATCTACTCTATTTCAGACACTTGGGAATGCAAATAAAAAGCAAAATACAAATAGTTCTTGCTCTCAAGAAAATAATGGAGAAGAACTCTATGTACCAACAAGATACAATATTCTCGATAAATTTGAAATAGTCTTAGAGAGAAGGAAATTAGATTAAAGGGGATCAGGAAAGGTTTCTTTAAGAAAGTGAAATTTAATTTGATACTTGAAGGAAGTCAGGGAAGAAATGGAAGAGTAGAAAGTCAGGCAGAATGAGGAGGGAGAATGTCCCAGAGTTGGGGGACTAGGGAGAAAATGCTTGGAGATAGGAGACAAAGGATCCTGTGGAAAGAACCACAAAGAGGTCAGTTTCACTATTTTGCAAAATACATAAAAGGGAGTAAGTTGTAAGAAGAATGATAAATTAGGAAGGGGATCTGATTATGAAGGACTTTAAAAGCTACAACTATATATTTGATCCTAGAGGTATGACTAGAGTCTGATCTGTTCAGATCTATGTAAGGCAGACCAATTTGGCAACTGAATGGAGGATGAATTGGAGAAAAACTAATAATCAGTGAAAATGGCAGAAAGGTAGATTTCTTTTCCTTCTATATAAATAATTTTTAAAAAATTAAATTGATAGGTCCAACAATGAGATCAACTGACTTGGTGGGTTTCATAGAGATTTTCTACCACAGCCTAGATGACCATTGGTTAGAAAGATATTTTAAAAGACATTTTTGTTCAGGTACAGTTTGAACCACATGATTTCTGTCAATCCTTCCAGTTCTGAGTCAATAAGTATCTGAGTCAACGAGAATTTGCTATGTGCAAGACATTGTTCCAAGAGGGGAAAACATGATCTTTTCTCTCAAGGAGTTCATGTTCTAATAGACATCCTGCAAGTACCTATAATGGAAAGGGGAGATAATCTCAGAGGAAGGGCACATAAAAGGACAGAGCCTTAGAAAGAAATCATTTGAAAAATTTTAAATAAGTTTTATTGTATTTTATTTATTTATTTATTTTTAGGTTTTTGCAAGGCAAACGGGGTTAAGTGGCTTGCCCAAGGCCACACAGCTATGTAATTATTAAGTGTCTGAGACTTTATTGTATTTTAAAAGTAAAAATTACTCTTCAAGGAAAAAAACCCCTATATATTCTAAAATGTTTATAACAACTCTCTTTGTTGTTGCACAGAACTGGAAATTGTCCATCAATGGAGGAGTGGTTCAATAAGTTGTGGAATATGACTGTGATGAATTACATGATCTTAGAAAAACATGGATAGACTTGCACAGAATAATGAAGGGCAAAATGAGCAGAACCAAGAGAACATTGTATACTGTAAGCAATAGTAAGGGCAAAGAATGACTTTGAACAAATAAGTCATTTTGACTATTATAAATATCCAAATTAACTACAAAGGACATAGGAAAGAAGAAGCTATCTATATGCAGAGAATGAATTGATAAATGGGAATATGTATAGAATGAGTTTCTATATAAATATAATATTTAAAAATAAATATATAAACATGTTTCTGTCAAACAGTAGGCAATTATAAAGTGGGGGGATGGGAAGAAAAAAGGGAAAAAGAAATTTACATGATACTTTTAAAAGGAATAGCAAGTTATACACAATAGATTTGCAGTTTCCTAGACAAAAATGTTTTAGAATTAAACTATGCTATGGAAATGCTTATTTTATCCCATAAATTAAAAATAAAATAAATAAATAATACTTGAAAAAAACCCTCAGCTCTCATATGCAGGCAGAGGGCTGGACCTGATATTCCAACTACAATTTGCTAACCCCTAGATGAGTCCAATTCCTTCATTTTACTGATATAGAAAATGAATTTTGAATTGAGTTTTGAAGGGAATGGTGAAACCAAGAAGCAGAGGTGAAGAGGGAGAATATTCTAGCACAGAATTGGGGGGCGGGGAGAGCCAATAAAAAGGCAAAGATTTAGGAAATGGAGTACTATGCATGAGGAAGAGAATGTATGCATGTTTGAAATCTATGATCATGATCCTTTTGGGGGAAAGGACAGAAAAACAGAATGTTGGTTGAAAGTATAGTTGAGGAAAGCACAGATTTGCTCATCTATCCATTCTTTTTTTTTTTTTTTTAAGGTTTTTACAAGGCAATGGGGTTAGGTAGCTTGCCCAAGGCCACACAGCTAGGTAATTATTAAGTGTCTGAGGCCAGATTTGAAATCAGGTACTCCTGACTCCAGGGTTGGTGCTCTATCCACTACGCCACCTGGCAGCCCCTACTCTAGCCATTCTTGAAAGAAATTTGGTACTACTATCAAAAGCTAATAAACCATTCATACTCTTTGACCCAGTGATGCAACTATTAGGTCCATATGTAAAAAAGATCAGGGAAAGAGAAAAATGACTCCAAAAATATGAGTAGTTTCTCTTTTCATTGATAAGGACTTGGAAACTGAGAGTGTCCATCAATTGGGGAAATAGCTGAACAAGTTACATTTTGGTACATGAGTATAATCAAAAACTATTGTGTTATAAGTAATAATGAAAGGGATGATTTCAGAGAATCCGTTAAGATATATAAATTGAGATAAAAATCAGAACAATTTATTTGGTTATGATATGGTAAAAACAAACAACTTTGAAACTCTATGGAACTCTGGTCAATACAATGACCAACCATAGGACTAATGATGAAGCCTGCTACCCACTTCAAGTAGTTCAAGATATCTGAGGAATCCAACTCAGAATGAAGGTTGAGGTCTATGTTTTATTTTGTTTTGATATGTAGTTAATTCAGAAATTTGTTTTGCTTTACTATACATGTTTGTGATGCCTTTTTTCAAATAATTTCTTAGACATGGCTGGAGGAGGTGAGAGGGAGAGAATTCAAAGCTGAAAATAAAATAAAATTGAATTAAAAATATTAGATGGGAGAGGCTGACTGTGCCTATGATTTCTAAGATTATTATCTGATTAGAATAGTTTGGAATACATCCCCTTCTTCCAACTTATCTTCATGAATATTTCTTTAAAGTCATATCTTCATTGAAAAAGGATGACCTTCCCCATTAGAAGAATGCAATTCTTCAGTCAAATATATGTGAATATCTACACTTCACTAGAATAATTAATGACAAGTACTGATTAAAAGTAGCAGAGAACAGGAGATGCTTATCAAATTTCCAAATGAGAATAATGACTGCTTTTGCAATAAATATTTTATCTTTCCCAGATAGAAATTTAAATGAATCCAACTCCACATATTTACCTTTTAAAATATTTTAAAGGGCTCTCCTTATGAAAAGTAAATGTCATCTCAAAATGGTAAAGTTCCTATTTAATTCATGTCCAATAGACCTTCTTGTTGTTCATTTGTGTTTGACTCTGACACCATGGACCAGAACATGCTAAGACTATCTCTGGGATTTTCTTGGCAAAGATATTCAAATGGTTTTCTATATCAATAAAATGAAGGAATTGGACTCATCTAGTAGTTAGAAAATTGCAGTTGGAATACCAAGTCCAGCCCTCTGCCTACACATGAGAGCTGAGGGTTTTTTTTTAAATTATTATTTATTTATTTTATTTTTAATTTATGGGATAAAAAAGCATTTCCATAGCATGGTTTAATTTTAAAACATTTTTGTTTATGAAACTGCAAATCTATTATGTATAACTTGCTATTCCTTTTAAAAGTATCATGTAATTTTTTCCCCTTTTTATTTTCTCCCCCTTTAGAGTTGCCTACTATTTGACAGAAACATGTTTATCTATATATTTATTTTAAAATATTATATATATATATATATATATATATATATACATATACATATACATATAAACTCATTGTGATTTCCTACTTCAGTGGGCTAGGCAAATAGAAGTTAAATGACTTGTCCAGGGTCACAAACTATAAGTGTCTGAGGCCAGATTTAACTCAGATCCTCCTGATTCTAGGCCTAGAGCTTTGAGTCACCTCCTAGTCCCCATTAAAATAGAAAGAAATAGTGGTGTCTAATTGAGAAACGAAATTTAAAGCAGTGTTTTTTCAGGTATTTCATCAGTAGAACATTTTGAACACTATGACATATACATATTAATACAATAAATATATTTTTATAATTCCATAATTATATATTACATACATTATGCAAGTTATAAGTGTAAAATATAAAAATATGAAATAAACACTTTAGAATCATTTTTTATTTTCTTTAAGATAATGAACCATTTAAAAAATAGTCATTCAGGAAAACAATATGATTAAATATATTTCATTATTTTTAAGACTTGGTTTAACACTGTGATTTGTGCAATTTTCTGTTATGCTGATGAAGGTATCTAACACAGATGATCTAAAGGGAAGATATACATTTTTGACTAAGTTACTAAAGCATAATATTCATTTTAATACCATCCATCATTTGTACAAAGGTTTTTGTTGAAATTCAGTAGTGAATTTTCTACCTTCAATAATGTCAATTAGTTATTTTTGTTAACAAGGTATTACATTTTTATATTAAAACCAATTTGCTTAAAAATTACTGAAACTAAATAGTTTGGAAATTATATTTTCAGTTTTTAAGGGTAACTTTGGGAGTTGAAATAAGTAACCCACTTATATTGTATTCAGAACAAAAGCTTAGTTTTTCACTTTCTTGCTAATCATAGTGGTTTTAGACAATCAGCTAATATCTGATTAACTATGAACCTCATTGCTCATTATTAATGGGAGTGGATGTAAATTCACTTTTTTCTAATAATGCTCTTGGTAATTTCCATTTTTTTGGCTGACCTGATCAAATTTGATTGTCATCATAATTTTTATTAGGTAATATGACTAATGAAGAGTCTATACAAGGAACAGTAGAAGTTTCAGTACTCTTTTTTTTGTTTTTATTGTTACTCGTATTTAAATTGCTAGTCCTATGTTCAATCCAGTTTATTTACATGAAAGTTTTAAAGCTATCTGTTCATTTTGTTAAGCTTAGTTTACTTAAAAGTAGATAATATTATTTATAAATCCACTTAAAAGGGCACATATAAATTAGATTATGGAACCACCAGCCTTCCCTTAAGATATTTTATTTTGCATACCATACATAATATATAATCATATGACATACAGATGGAATGAGGATACTATTATCAGTCTACATATTTGTCATTAAGAAGATTTAATTTCTTATCTTTTTGGAGAAAGTAACTATAGATCAAAATTCTATGGTATTGTTTTCTTTCTGCATCTTAATCATCATGTATATACCCTGCTTTAGAGACCATCACTATGCTCATTTTAGTCTTTTCAAATTACTAAGCAAGTCTCCTAGTGAAGGGATGAGAATTGCAACACAAATGCAAAATTATGTTATTAAAATGAGGATTGTGATATAACCATACACAGAGATGCTTATAACCCAGTGTAAGCTAGACTTGTACTCCTTGGTCAATAAGGAATGAAGACTGCTGAGCCACTTATACTTTCATATTCATCCCTTCAGGGACATGCTAGAGTCAGCTCTAAAAATTCCTTCTCACAATTTGGTAATTATAACAAATCAGACTAGATTTATTATTTTGTTGACTGCCTAAAGTTTCAAAAATGTTAATAATTCAGATTAAAAATTTGTGCATTTATTTTTTTGCCTGGAAGTCTCAATTGTCAAATATTTCCCTGTATAACCCTGCATTGCTCTATAAACATTTCTTAAGCTCATCAGGAGTAAAGTAGAAGATTCTGGGAATGAAGTCATCATCAGAATGTAGACCTATAGAGGTGCAATGGAGAGAGTATCAGGTTTGGCATCAAGAACATATATTTAAGATCAAATTCAGCCTTAGATATGTACTAGCTATGTAACCTTGAGCAAGTCAATTTACTTCTTTGTGCATCAGTTTGTTAAACTGTAAAATAAGTCATAATAGTTCAAATGAGATAACATTTGTAAAATACTTAACCCAGTGCCTAGAATGTAGTAGGCACTTAATGAATGCTTATTTCCTTCCCATAAAGTGCTTTACATCCATTATTTTGTTTGAGTCTCCCCACACAATTCTCTTCCTTTTTGGGGTGGATAATTCATAAGGAAGCAATTAATGAGGAAGCTATCTGAGTCGTAGGATTTCTTAGTGAAATAGTTGCAATGAATGGGTCAGTGGACTTCCCAGTCAGTCTAAAAACCCTGAATAGAGAGAGACACAGATTTTTATGTATTAAAAATATCAGATAAGACCAATTATGTAAAAGAAAACAGTTAAGCAGAATACAAAATTAGTTAATCTGATTTCTAATTGGAGGAAAGATTAGAGACTTTTCAAGTTGGGAAGGAGAAAGTAAACAGGGACAATTCCTTGAAATCAATGAAAGAGATATTCCACTCTCTCCAAATGTCTATATTCAATCAAAGGTACAAGGAAAGAATTTGATTAGTATGGAGTTACACCCATAAGACACCTCTCCATTGTCTATTGTGTGCTGATCATTTTCAATTTTTAGGAGATAGTTCACCACCCCTTATTGCCACATTACAATACTGGTAAGATATTAGTATTAAAAAGATGGACCCAGGTTTAATGGAAAATTGAGATTAGTAAAGAGCTTTGTAATCTTCTGCAAACAATCTAATTTGTTTTACTCTCTTCTTCCTTTTTTTAACCTTAGCTCAATGACTCATCTGGACTCTCAGTTCCAGATACTGTTACATCAGCTCATAAATGCTCATCTAAATACATGATGAAATCCGGGCAATAGACATTCTTCATTCATATGTATGCATGGATGAGCCAAACTTCTTTGAGTAATTAAGTTCTTTCCCTGGAGGGAGCTGCCATTTGAAATGGCTTAATGAAATTGGCACAATGTCATTTGCAGGCTGGATCAACTAGAATATCACTAATCCACAGGTGATCCTTCCCAGACCATGCTGGATTTCTTCCCAACAAATGCCCTTGGTGAGTATGCATCTATCTTCCTGCATTATGTCTTATTTGATATTTATTATCAGACAGTCATTGTTAAGGATTGAATCTATTGTTGTCTTTCCAAGGTATCTTTGGATGGGACATACCATCTTTAAAATATTTTGTAAGGTGGTATTTTGTTCTAGTGAATAAAAAACACAATAAAAATTGACAGCTATATATATATATATATATATATATTATATGTATATAATATATATATATCACTTTAAGGTTTTCAGAATATTATATTGATATCCAGTCATTGTTATTCCATAGCATATATAAGTAATATGGTTGCATGTACACATTATGTGGGAGGCAACTAGGTGGCCTGGAATTAGAAAGATGCACATTTATGAGTTCAAATCTGGCCTCAGAAACTTGCTACTGGTGTGATGCTGGACAAATCACTCAATCCTGTTTGCCTCAGTTTCCTTATCTGTAAAAGGAGCTGGAGAAATAAATGGCAAACCACATCAGTATCTTTGCCAAGAAAACCTCAAATGTGGTTATACTCAGTCATATAATGAAAAGACAGGACTTATTGGAAAAGACCCTGGTTTGGGAGAGACTGAGGGCAAAAAGAAAAGGATAGCAGAGATGGAAAGATATTTTCCTTGCACAGACTTTAAGTGGTAGTGGAGAATAGAAGGACCTGGAGTCCTATGTCCATGGAATCACTAAAGGGCACAACAACAATTATTTCTTTATGTGTCAGTAGAATGAGGCTCTAGGGAAGAAATAGGGGAGTATTGTTTGCTGGCAGAAGGCATGCATAAAGATGGTCAAAGAGTAGTGTCTACCATTGGAGATGGGGGAGAAATAATTTCTAAATTGTCAACTAAAGCTATAATGTGTCATCTAATGTTTTTATTTATAGGTGTTGGCTTTTTGATTTTGTTTTGTTTTGTTATCATTTTTAGTATGAATTATGGAGACATTGAACCATTGGGGAAGCAGTGAACAATAATGATGGAAAGGCAAGGACAGTAAAGAGTTTTAGTTTTACTTTTGCTTCTCCCAAATTCTATGGTATTGAGCAAATTATCTAATCTTTGTTTTCCATACTATGTGTGGAAAGTTTCTATCTATCAATTGCTCAGTGACTCCAAACATCATTCTTGTGATTTCTCAGGGAAAAATTCACACATGCATACATATGCACATAACATATATGTATACATATACACATATTAATCCACACACATGTATATATCCATAAATGTTTGTGTGTGTATGTATGTATGTATGTATGTGTGTGTATGTCGCTCCCTAGTCACCACTCTCCAACATTTGCTATCCTCTATGAATAGAATGTAAATTCCTTGAGGGTAGGGACTATCTCACTTTTTGTTCTTTTTTTTCTATTTTAAAAAATTTGTGTTTTATGTATACATACATACATATATATGTATACGATCTTCTGGGTTTCTTCCTTGTTTTTTTACATCATCATGGTTATTCCTAGGAATCCTTTCTCTCTCCTTCTTGGAGAACTATCCTATGTTTAAAGAACAAAAAGGGAAAAGAGGAAAAAAATCAGTGCAACTGGTGAATGCATTGAAAATGTCTGAAAACATGTAAAATATGTAACATCTATGGACATCCCACCTCCACAAAGTGATAGATTGTAGATATACTTGAATATCTCTTCATTTGAATCATGTTTGATCTTAATAATTTTGTTACATTCATTTTAGATTTTATTGTATGTATGGTTTTTCTTTTCATTTACATTGTAATTATTGAATATATTGTTTTCTTTGCTCTTGTTACTTCAGTATAAATCAGTTAATAAAGATCTTTCCACATATCTCTATATTTCCCATATTCATCATTTTGTAAAATAACATTCCATTATAGTCATATACCACAATTTGTTTAGCTATTCCCAGTGAGCATTTATTTGGTTTATAATTCTTCGGTATCACAAAAAGTATTTCTATAAAAATTTTGATGAATATGAAGACTTTCTTTGTATCAATAACTTCATTGGTTTATATGGTTAGTAATGGAGTCTCTGGTTCAAACTATATAAACATTTTAGTTATTTTTGTTTGAATAATTCTAAAGTTCCCTCTAGAATCATACAATTTCACAACTTTACCAACAATGTATTAATGTACCTATTGTTATACAATTCCTTCAACATTGACTATTGTCATTTTTGTTATCTTGGACATAGGGTATAAGGTGAAATGTTTCACATTTCTCTTATTATTAATGATTTGGAGCATTCTTTCATGTGGCTGTGAATATATTGTAATTCTTTTGAAAACTGTTCATATCATTTGACCATTTATCTTTTGGGGAATGGCTATTTGCATTATATATATACCAAACTCCTATCAGAGAAATTTGATACAAAGGTTATTCCCATAAAACCACTTCCTTTTTTATTGGAAGTGTATTAATTTTGTCTGTGCAGAAGCTTTTTCAGTTTCATGTAATCAAAGTTTTTCTATTTTATCCTTTGTAATTTCTCTAGCTCTTAGTTTAAGAACACATCTATTACTACAAAAAGTTCATATTTGATTGCTATTTTTAAGTATGATCTTTAATATTAATATAGTTAATGTACTGAACAATATACCGATTTCCATTTTTAAAAAATCAAATAAGTTTTTCCTAGGTAATTTATGTCTTCTACTTTAACAGACATTAGTTTACTAAGTTTCATTGTTCCCGATTCTCCCTTCTAGTCTGATCCTCCCTACTTTTTAATCAATATCCATTTTTTAAGGACTTCTGCTTCTAAAATAATTTGACAACTGGAGCTACTATTCCCCCTTTATCTCTTCTTCTTGTAATTTCCCTTGATATTATAAATCTTTTCTTTTTTAAGTGAATTTTGCTATTATTTTTATAAAATTCTATAAAATATTCTCATACCAATTTGATTGGCATGGAATTAGAAAGATAAATTAACTGGTTAGTATTGTCATTTTTATTGTATTGGCACTCTATTATCCATTTTCTTCTATCTACTCTAGACCCTTATTCCGTGATTCTTTATTTTCCTAGTGTAGTCAAAACTTTTCCCTTTAGCAGTTTCTGCCCTTTGGATTAATCTATTCCATTTTGCCTCACTCTCAGAACAATACTAATTCCTGCAGGCATCAGAGAGGACAGTCTCATGGTGTGACCTAGTTACCTATTTTTGATTATGGAACCAATTATGGATCTATACCTTTCTCCTGGTTCCTTCCTTTCCCTTCCCTCACCCCCATTTGCTTAAAAATCTCCTCTTTGACCCATGCTACTCCCCTCAGTGTCAATCATTTTTAGGAATTCCAAGTCCCCTTTTGCCAGTGTAATATGAATGAGTGTTTTTTTTCAAACACCAAATCCTGTAGATAATGTTCAGTATAAAGTTTCCCTCTCTCTTCATAGAGCATTTCTCTTACCTTACATGAATATTTATTAGTGGAACCCCCCCCCCCACCACCACCATCAAAGCCAGGCTTCATTTACTCCTTTCCTCATTTCAGCCTTTTTTCCCCTCCTCCTTATACACTTCCCTTCAAGGTCTTCTCTTCCTTGGAGACCACAGGGGTTAACTTCTTTTTGTTGCTATCTCATTTTCACCCTGTCCTCTCTCTCTTCATTTTCCCCTCCACTCTTCACATACTTTCCCATTTTATAGTGTAGTATTCCCCCTAAACAAAACAAAATGTATTGATTTACCTTTAGCAAAGGATATGCAAGGTTATGTCCATTATACCCATAAATGCATTATTATATCTGAGTTACACCGTCATCCCTGCCTCTTTTGTATATTTTTTATTCATCATTCAGTTTATGTTGAACATTTTAACACAGTGGGTGTGTGTGTGTGTGTCTAATCTTGTGCTTAAGAACATCACAATCATTTTACTCAAGTAACATCATCTGGTGGTTTATCCAGTGCTTTATCATCTGCTTCAGTGGAGGATATGACTACATCCATTAAATTAATTAATGATGTACATACCTGCTCATACAAATAAATGTGTTTTATCATATTTATCAACATAATCAGAGTTATTTTCAAAAATTATTTCCTGGTACACTGATAAATCATAGTTCAAATTTATATAAAATTTACAATATATCTTTTTATCCAATGAGGTAGATCAATGTAAGTGATATAACTCTCATTTTACATATAAGGATTTGCTATTGTTGATCAATCATTTCAGTCATGTTTGACTTCTTATGATATTTAAGTGTTTCTTGGCAAAGCTCCCAGAGTGGTTTGCCACTTCCTTCTCCAATTCATTTGACAGATAAAGAAATTGAGGCAACAAGGGTTAAATGACTTGCTCAGGGTCCTCAGCTAGTCTGAGACTGCATTTGAACTCAGGAAGCTAATTCTTCCTGACTCTAGGATGGGCACTTTTTCTACTATATCAGATAAGTATGAGAGAAATTAAATGACTTGTCTAAGGTCATATAACTAGAAAGTGTTAAATTTGAAATTCAAATACAGGACAAAAAACATCAAGATTGGTAGTCTATTATAGTTGATACAAATTATTTGATTTGGTACAAATTATTAATGCTTTTGACTTCAGAGAAAGGAGAGCTCGTGAAGTGAGCACTATAGGTGGTTTGTGGAACAAGTGGGTTTTGAAACCACTTTGAACACAAAGGATGGGCAACATTTTAATAGAGCAAAATGGAAGGAATATATTTTAAGTTGGTGATAATGCTTGTTGAACAAAGGCATGGAAATGGGTATCGTCAGTGTGTATTTGGAGAAGAGTGAATCTCCTGAATTAGTTGAAGCAATGATTTTATGTTGAGGAGGATTAAGAGAGGTTTGGAATGATAGATTTTGGGCAGGTTATGGAGGACCTTGACTTAACAGGGTAAAAGGTTTTGATTGATATCTGATAGATAAAATTTAAAAAGAAAAAGTTGTTGGGGCAGATAGGTGGTGTAGTGGATAGAGCACTGGTCTGGAGTCAGGAGGATCTGAGATCAAATCCAGCCTCAGATACTTAATAATTACCTACCTGTGTGACCTTGGGTAAGTCACTTGACCCCATTGCCTTGCCAAAAAAAACACTCAAAAAAGATAAAGTTATTTAAGAGACTTAATTTGAATGAACGTTCTTTAACCAAAATTAGACTTTTCAGTAGGGTTATTAGAATGGAATTTATATACAGGTCTATGGTTTTGTAATTCAAATAAAAAACCTTAACTAGGTAGGATTTTGCTCATGTCATGTTCTGTAGGATTTGGTCCAATTGTGTTGTGAGAAATAATTAATTTGGACCCTTACTCTATTCCAATTCATATCAATCAATTTGATATGGTTCTATATGAGTAGTAATTTTAAGTCTAATATATGAAAGCCCAGAGATCTGAGCTATAGATTTTAAGATCACTTGCATAATCATAGAAAGCTAGCCAGAGACTCTTCACAACCGTTTTTCCTTATCCAGCATGTGGAGGTAGAAGGAAAGTCCCCCAATTAATTTTTATACTCTGGACTATTCTTTCTTGTCCAACAAGAGTCAGTGACCATTTTGTGACCACCTAGACTATGAAGATATTCCTTGCTTCATCCAACTCATAGCCCTGCTAAAATATTGGGGTTTTTTTAGCATATAAGTCATATGTCAGCCAATGGAATTATTCTATATATTATATAGCTATTCTAGAAAGTTCAGATAATATAGGGTATTAAACTCTATAAATACAAAGTCTTGGAAGATGGGGACATTTCAGATCATGAGGAAAATCTGAGGTCTACTTCATTAGAGCGGACCACACATCCTTTAATAAAGTGTCATTGGTTCAGAACTCTGCCTCGGTCTCTTTTATTGTAGGTGAGATAATTTTAATTACTACTGTGCTAATGCTGGGATGTGATTTCTTGAACATCTTTGTTCATATATATCAGCACACTGTAACCAGTTAACAGAAAATCCCAATAGGGTCTTAAGTCCTTTTAGTGATATATGTCATTTTTCTGAATTTGAAGACATCAAACTGCTAGTATTTTTGTTTAATCAATGAATCAATCAACAAGCTATACTATGGTAGGCATGATGAATATGAAGGAAAAATATGAAATAGTCAGTCTTCAAGAAACTTACAGCTGTACAGAGGAGACAGCAGCATATAATTAGTCACAGATAAAAATATATACAAAGCAAATATGGACCTAAACTCAGGAGGCTGAAGAACTTGTATTGAGGGGGATCAAAAGAGGCCTCATGCAGAAACTGGCATGCTTTGAAGGAACACAGGAATTACAGGGGTTATTACTGGTTTGTAAAAAAATGGTACTTGGTTTGAAGAAGAGTTGAATATTGGCAGATTGATCATTTTTTCAACCTCAATTTAATCTATGGGTCTGGCTTAGATGTTGTACCATACTTAGATCTGAGATCAATTTGGAGGCTCAGATATTCAACTTTACTATTCTTCTTGGACTTACAAAAGAGCAAACTGAGATCAATAACTCAGTATGCCTTAAAGACATTTATTTGCATAAGCTTGATGTAATCCATCACTTGGTAAGGTAAAAATCCTTGACATTATTATTTCCTTAATTAAACTAACTTGATTATTGACTAACATATTATCCATTTCCTGTTAAGTTGAAATAATAATACCAACAAATTCCACCACCCCACCCCAAACCAGTTGTAACTTTTTACTTCTCATAATGGTGTTTTGCTTTGAAAGCATTTTATTTTGAATATTCCTTCTGAACTCAGGATGGGAAATAAAAGGTAACCCAGCATCCAGAAGATGGCATCAACATAAAACAATCACCATAGTTCAATTTGATTCATTTTCCTTCTCATAATCTTTGGAGTTTTTATAACTAAAGCAGTTAACTTCTTTGCTCAACCCAATTTTAACCACACACCCTGTGATAAGCTACTGATGAGAGACTGGTTTTTCAAAATTACACCCTGAAGATAAGTCTTTCAGACCTTAACTCTTTTGCCTCTCTGTTTGGCCTTTTTAGGACATGTTCCAAAAGCCATGACAAGGAAGAGAAAACACCCCCTCCCCCCAAAATGAAACAAACCAGTTTGGCTCTCTTCCTTCCATAGAGTACACTAAAGCAATTCACTTTTTAATTCAATTTTATGCATTAAATTCATTTTGTGCATTTATGCATTTTGTCCTTTTTCATGTGTTGCCTTATTATTTGTTTTTTATTTTATTATATTTATATTTATTTTTGTACAGATGATGTTTTTTATACATTACTAAAATATTCTTGTTTAAGAGTAAACATAACACACCCTCCCCCCAAAAATATAGACCCTCCTGAGCAATAAAGTAAAGAGAAAAAATTAAAATTAAAATAAAAAATAATAATAGGGGCAGCTAGGTGGCATAGTGGACAGAGCACTGGCCTTGGAACCAGGAACACCTGAGCCCAAATCCAGCCCCAGACATTCAACAATCACCCAGCTGTGTGACCCCGGGCAAATCACCCCAACCCCATTGCCCTGAAAAAAACAAAAATAAAATAAAATAAAAAATAAAAAATAAAAATAAAAATAAAAATAATCATAAATAATCATAAAAGTATGCTTCAGACTGTGCTCCAACACCACCAACTCTGTCGTGGGTGGATCACATTCTTTATGATAAGTCCATCACAAAAGCTACTTCCATATTTTCCCACTGTTGCCATTGCTGATTGCAACTCCCACCATTCATACTTCCCCACTACCATATACTATATTTTCTCTCTCCTTTCACTCTGTCCCTGTTCTTAAATGTGTTGCAGGGTAGCTGAGTGGCACTACAGACTGATCACCAGCCCTGGGGTCAAGAGGCCCTGAGCCCACGTACTACCCATAAGGCCCATCAATCACCAGGTCCTATGGTCCTGGACAGGCCATCCAATCCCAACCCCTTGCAAGAAGTAAAAAGGAAAATGTGTTAAATCTGACTGCTCTCCCCTACAGTCCACCCTCTCTTCCATCACTCACATTTCCCCCTTCCCCATCCCCATCCCCATCCCCCTTCTCTCCTTCTTACTCTAGATGTCTATACCCCATTGAGTATATATACTGTTTCCTCTCCTAGCCACCTCTGATGAGAGCAAAGATTCCCTCATTCCCCCTTGCCTTTCCCCTTCCATATCATTTTAATAGCTCATTGTAATAAAAAAAATTCTTAGTATATGAAATATCTTAGCCTATTCCACCTCTCCTTTTACTTACTCCCATTACATTTCCCTTTTAGCCATTGACTACATTTTTACAATATATTATATCTTAAAATTCAGCTCTCTCCTGTGCTTCATCTATAAAAGCTCCTTCTACCTGTTCTATTAAATGAGAAGTTTCTCATGAGTATTATCAGTATCATTTTTATATGCAGGAATACATGTAGTTCATCATCATTAAGTCCCTCATATTTTCCCCTTCTCCTCCAATCTCTATGCTTCACCTTTGTCCTGTATTTGAAGATCAAACTTTCTGTTCAGCTCTGGCCATTTGAATAAGAACATTTGAAATTCCCCTAGTTCATTGAAAGTTCATCTTTTTCCCTTGGAAATGGATGTTCAGTTTTGCTGGGTAGTTGGTTGGTTGCATTCTAAGCTCTTTTTCCTTCCAGAATATTATATTCCAAGCCCTACAAGCCCTTAATGTAGTTGCTGCTAAGTCCTGTGTGATCCTTACTGCAGCTCTGGAATATTTGAATTGTGTCCTACTGGCTGCTTGTAATATTTTCTCTTTGACTTGGGAGTCCCGAAACTTGACTATAATATTCCTGGGGGTTGTTTTTTTTCTGGATCTCTTTCCAGGGAAGATTGGTGGATTCTCTCAATTTCTATTTTGCCTTCTGATTCTAGGATATCTGGGCAATATTCCTGTAGGAATTCTCTAAAAATGAGGTCAAGGCTTTTTCCGGATCATGACTTTCAGATATCCCAGTAAATTTTTTTTATTTTAGTTTTTGCAAGGCAATGGGGTTAAGTGACTTGCCCAAGGCCACACAGCTAGGTAATTATTAAGTGTCTGAGGCTGGATTTGAACTCAGGTACTCCTGACTCCAAGGCCAGTGCTCTATCCACTGTGCTATCTAGCTGCCCCATCCCAAAAATTTTTAAATTTTCTTTCCTGAATCTATCTTCCAGATCAGTTGTTTTTTTCAATGAGATGTTTCACATTTTCTTCTAATTTTCCATTCTTTTGGTTTTGAAGTATTTTGTCTTGACTTCTCATAAAGTCAGCAGCTTCCTTTAGCTCCCTTCTAGATCTGAAGGATTTGTTTTCCTCAGAGAGCTTGCTTATCTCTTTTTCCATCTGGTCAATTCTGCTTTTTAAAGCATTCTTCTCAACAACTTTTTGAAATGTTTTATCCATTTGACCTATGCTGGTTTTTAACATGTTATTTTCTTCAGCATTTTTTTGGATCTTCTTGACTAAACTACTGACTTCTTTTTCATGTATCTCTCTCATTTCTTTTCCCAATTTTTCTTCTATCTCCCTTACTTGATTTTCAAAATCTTCCTTGAGGTCTTTCATAGCCTGCCCAATTTTCCTTTTTCTTAGAGTCTTTCAATGCAGGAGCTTGTACTTCCTTATCTTCAGATTGAGTATTTTGATTCTTCTTGGGATCATAGACACTGTATTTCTCAGTGGTGTTTCTCTTTTTTTCTATTTACTCATTTCCCCATCCTGTGCCTGGTTTTGGGGGTGCTTCCTGAGCTTTTGCGTATTATTGGAACACTCCCACACAAGGATCTCAGTGTGTGAGGCTCTGTCCTCCCTCCTGGTCTGTGAATGACCACAAGTGTACCCCTCTGCTACAGGGCTGAGGTGGGGGGACCCTGCTGTTCTATGGGGGGGCCTAGACTGTGATCAGGATCTGAATGTGGTCAGAGCCCCAGAGTCCTGTTCCAGGTACAGAGGATAGACCTCAAAAGTCTCTCTTCTTCTCCCTTACCTTTGGTAGGCTGAGTACTCAAGGCTCAGTTACCTGGTGGTTCCTGCTGCTGACTCAGCCTGCTTCCGTTTCCTGGATCTAGGCTGCGGCAGCCAACACTGCTCACTGAGTGCCCTGAAGGCTGGGCTTCAGGTATTTGCTCTGGTAGAGGTCCCCCCTCCCCCACTGTTCTTCCAAGTTGTGCCCGGTGCTCCCCAGGGTGTAGAAGAAACTGCCCCCACTGCCATGAGCCCTGGCTCCCAGGCACCCTGGGGCTGCCTCTGAGAGGCTGAAGTTCCTTCACTCTGGTGGGCTACCCCTCTAACCCCATGGAGTGGAGCCTTTCCACTATTTTTCAGATTACCTTGTTTTGGAGAATTGCCTCACAGGATCCCTCTGTGGGTTCTGTCTCTCGAAAATTTAGTTAGAGTCATTATTTTATGATTTTTGAGATATTATATATAGAGAGAGCTCCTAAGAGAGGCTCTTCTGTCACCATCTTGGCTCTGCCTTGACTTATTATTTGAAGACTTATCAGTCCTTAGAGAAGCTAAAGGGTTAGTGTCCGATACATTGACCTTGACAGGGATCTTTTGACTTTATTTTTCTTTGGGTGAGACCAGGATGGATGATCAGTTGAAATTTTGTATGAGCTATCATATTGTGTTTCCTCTTTTCACCAATTTGATATATTACAACATTCAATCATTCATGCTAAAGAAGTGGAGAAGAAAAAGAGATTTATTTGTCTTTGGAATGCATATAGTGTTAGACTTGAAATAAAGAAGACTGGGTTCAACTCTACTTCAGATGCTTATTGGCTATGTGATATTTAATCATTTAACCTTTGTGGGCCTCAATTTTCTTTAAAATGAGAATGTTTTTGATGAACTTCTTCTAACCTCTAAGTTTATAAACTTACGAATGTCTGATCTGAATCCCTTATCACTTAAAAATTAATTCAACATACTTTGAGAAGTCTTGAAGCAATGCGAGAAGGGAACTTTTTCATCTTTCTTTTTAGTAACTCCCTGTTCCTTTCTTTGTGGTTTCAATGGATAAACAACATATATTAGAATAATGTAAAGTATATAAATTAGGTGAGTTGAGATATTTTCCTCTCTGTTTCTTTCTGTTTCTGGCTTTCTGTCTCTATCTCTGCCTTTGTCTCTCACATTATCTGTCTGTCTTAAACTTTTACTTTTTGTTTATAGTTTAAACAAAATATAATCATCTCTTATGATGTTCCTTCCTCTTTTGAAACTTCCTTTGAAATGAATCCTTAAATAAATAAACTGATACTATGTATCAGTCATTTTGCTAAAACTAGAAATTTAAAGCAAAAGACAGCCCCTGATCTTAGGGAGTTCATAAAATAAAAACAGCTAAAACAGATCAACAAATTAAAAATATACAACAGTGCAAACAATATTCCAGAACCTTAGTCTTCCACTTCTCTAATAAAAGGGGGGATATTGTTTTATGCTTTTTCTTGAGGCTATGGGACAATGGAGTGTTTGTATTTCAAAAGGCTTTCCACTTAGTCTATCTAGAGTCCTGGAGATTTAAGAAAAGCTGTTTCCTTCCTAGAGTCTGCAAAATTGTCAACTACATGCAGTCTCTAAAGAAAAGGAGGATTTAAAACCAAAGTAGTCACTGTCTTAACCCTATCTTAACTATCATTGTGAGAACTTGAAAATTTGCTATAGATAATAATCTGCTTTGTAGTTCATTGGCTGGAAGATAATTTAAAGCTGACACTACTGAATCCATAATGAACTTCAGCAGCTCCCAACAAAAGACAGCCCAGAGGTATGCCACCAGAAAACAATGGTAGGTTATTATTCCTACCTCAGCTCTCATTTTGTGGAAAGCTAAGAAATATACCCCACTGCTCTAACTCCTTGGATCAGATCTTCATTACTGAGAAGATAATTAGGTTTTACATTTTGCAGGTGGCATTGAGTAAACTGCAATCAGCATTAATTAAAAATATTCTTGCTTGTAATTGTGCATATGATGGCTTCAGGATAATGTTAACTGCTGTTGAAATAAATGTTGCAAAAGATTTTGTAACCTGATGAAAATCACAACACTGGCATAACTACGAATTATTTAGCTAAAGGTACACTTCAATTTTCATTGTTGAGTATTTAGAATTGCTTATTCGAGTGTCATTTTGTGTCCTGTAAGGTTTTTTTCTTGCTATGATATCTGCTTTTGGGAGAAAAATTAACATTTCTAGCTATGTGTGTCTGACATTTTTGTGAGACTGGAAGTTTTGGTTGAAATGGGTATGAAAGAGTAAAAAAATAGTTAAAAGAGTAATCTTTTCATCTCTGGTCCAATAGATAGTAGCCACATAGAATTTAGTGTGTATGAAGGAATGAGAAGCACGAGAGAAATAAACTCTAGAGATCCCTATTGTCTCTAACATTAAATATAAATTTCCTTGGTTAGCTTTAGCCACCTGACCCCAACCTATCTTTCCAACTTCATTGGACATTATTATTCCCCTTATATGCTTCAATTTTGTAAAACTGTTCCTTTCTCTTATCTTCACAAATGACACATTATCTTCCATCTTGATAATTTTGCACTGGCTATCTCTCATGTCTGAAATGTATTTTCTCTTTACCCCTCCTCATAGAATCTCTCTCTCTCTCTCTCTCTCTTCCTTCAAAACACTGATAAAGCACCACTTCTATATATAAAATTTTCCTGATTCCTCCTGTCAAAATTACCTTGTATTTAACTTTCTTGTATTTATTTGTAATTATTCTCTTCATATTTTTTATGTATGCACTTAAGAACATTCATGATCTCTTCTGCTAAAATGTTAGATTCTTGTGAGTATAATTTTTCCATTACTTATAGTTGTAGCCCTATTGCCTAGCATTATCCTTAGTATGTAGTAGGCGCTGAACACATATCCGTTGATTGATGGATTAATTTGGGGAAGAAGATAGCTTACATTTTTCTAACATGGAGAAATACTTCAATGACCCACTTTCCACCCAGACTTTATCATTTTTGTCAACCCTTCTTTGCCTCTTGGATAAGTACTTTGTTTCCTCTATAAGAAAACTTCATATTCACTCACTTCTTTTAATATCCTCCTAGAGAAAACAAGAACAAGAATAGCATAGAAAAAAAGAAAAAACATACAGTGGAGGACTGGATAAGCCAACTTCAGCTGGTTGGAAGATAAAATTGAGAAGAGAGGAAGAAATTAAGGAGACAAATAGGGAAACTACTAGAACTGCATTCATGTGATTGTGACATAATTGAAGAAGGGAATTGCTACAAACAATGTTGAGAAGACAGAACTAACAAAATTTGACAAGTGATTGAATATAGAGGTAGGAGTGAGTGTATATAACTTAAGGGGATGCCAAGTTAATGATCCTGGGTAACTAAAACAATGGTGATATCATTATCAAAGAGAAGTCAGGAGAAGGGATGGGTTTAAGGGAAACAATAATGACTTGTTTTGAATATGTTGCATTTGAAATGCCTGTAGAACATTAAGACAGAAATATCCAACAGAGCATTGAGGAAAAGAGATGAGTAGCCTTTAACCTGGATTGTGTATATCCCTGCATCCTCACTGTATATGATGGGCAAATTACAAGCGCAAGTAAAACATCTCTAGAACTGTGAACATTAATAATTCTGGAAGACTTTACCACTTATCAAGAGCTGAATTATCTGATATCTAAAGACCCAAAGTCCCCAGCACTCCTATTGCTTCATGAAGATCTGGGTTCATAGCATGCTTTCAGAAATTTAATGAACTGTGTGACACTGAGCCTCAGATTTCTTATCTGCAAAAATGAGGATGTTGATCTTGATAGCCTCTAATGTCTCTTCCAGCTCTAAGAGTATGAGCCTATGACTTTAAAAAATAATTTATTTCTGAGACTTAAAGAGTAGGTTGAGAATGAGTGAAATTAGTTCAGTTCCATGTATAAATTTATTTTCCTATGGAAATTATAAGCCAGGTACTTGTTTTAGGTATACCACGTTTCTGACAAAGATGGAAATTTTAACATAAGCAGTTAATTATATGTCCTTTCAGTTTGTGATCATAAGCCTTTCAATATCAGGTTTTTTTGTTGTTTTGAAAGATATCAAACTTCTACATAGGATCCCTTCTGCTTCTGTTTGTAGATGATATTGTGTGGATTATTTTAATTCTACAAATATAAATGAAGATATCAGACTGAAGAAGTGATGGAAAATATATATTTGGGGAAATGTGTGGGGGGGTAACCATTTATGTAGTCATGGTTGGTTGGTTCTTGTACTTCATTATTCTGACATAATTTTCCATAAACCCTCACCACTGATGGTATCAAAGACCTTAGTCAGATCTACAAATGTTGTAGTACCATAGTAAGAGGTACTCAGCAGATACTTTGGATGCTCCATTGATACTCATATGAATCAAGAAATTTAGAGAAAGGAGCCTAGCATATTAGGAGTACATCTTATGAAGGATATTGGGGAACATAGACAAATGTACATTTCTGGTCTTTGTCATTAAGGGAACTACATTTGGCAGAAAAGACTATGGATCCATACTGATATACAAGTAGTGAAAGCATCCTTCCATATATATGTATCCAAAAAGCACATACTTATTATTATTAAAAATAAATATATCGGGTTTTAAATTGTGAAATTTTAAAAATATTTATTTGGCTATTATATGTTGCTGGATATGCTGCCTACCCCCCTGCCCTCTTTATTAAATTATTTTTCCCTTAAAATAGTCCCAACATAGTTCTGAAGAGCATACTTCATAGATTATTGAATCTAGGAATCAAAGTTTGGGAAAACCATTGATTAGTGAGAGAGCATTCAGAACAAGTCAACCACTCAGGGACCTTGAACCCATGCCATATAAATATTAAATAAAGGAAATGGGGATGTTTATGCTAGAGAAAAGAAGATTCAAGGAGAACATGAGTTGTTGTTCAGTCATTTTTGTCATGTTCAACTCTTTATGACCCCATTTGGTATTTTTTTCTGAAAAGGAAATCAATTAGTATTGTTTCCTTCGATTTATTTTTAGTTTGATAATAGGACTAAGCTACTTTTTTTTTAAAGGAAAGCTAGCTCTAATAGCTAAGCCAGGTTAACACAGATAGTCTTTTAAATCCGGATTACCTATAGATATAGTGAATAGATTGAAAAGACTTTAACATTTAGTAGCAAATAATTTAAAATAAAGTAATCATAAGATTATGATTTTTTTTAAAGGTGAAGATTCCATTTCTATCAGAAAGGGGGTGGAGGGTAACCAGAGACTAAATTCCCCTAGAGGTTAAAGTTCCTCTTTCAAGGCTTAGTGGATAAGCTCCCTTTTTTTCTTGAATTAGAAATTTAGTTGAGTAATGGAATCTTCTAAGGAAGATGGGAAGTGACTGCTAATTAGTGACCACAAGTTTTTCTTTCCCAATTCACTTTCTGGTTACAAAAGGCACCATCTATAAGACAAGAATTTCAGGGTAGGATTAAGAAGGACTGAGAAAAGGTAACTAATCAGGTGACCTTCCTTGTTCAACTGAATTATATTCAAAACAAAGTTATGTCATTTTCTAAAATTCCTTTTTTCTGTTATAAAAATCAGCTCTTCACATCACTCCTTGTCTCTGACATCTGAGGAGTCAGGTGACCTGATTTGATATGGAAATACTGGTTTTGAAAATTAAATTGTAAATTGCTCCATAATTTTGTCCTTTTTTTCTTTTAAGATAATTAATTTTAACACAGGTAAAAATACTGAAGTGGTTTGTCATTTTCTTCTCCTGCTTATTTTACAGAGGAGAAAACTAAGGCAAATAGGGTTAAGTGACTTTACCCAGCTATTAAGTGTCTGAAGGTGGATTTGAACTGGTCAGGTCTTCCTGACAACAGTCTTGACACTATCCACTACACAACTTAGCTGTCTCATGTAAAGCTCATGAATGATTTTTTAATACTATAATTAAGTGTAGAATAAAGGGTTTACAGATAGAAGAAATGATTTTTGGCTTAGGGGATTCAAGACAGATTTCCTAGAGGAGAAGGCATTGAAATTAAACCCTCAAAGAGTGATCACCCTGAATAACACAAGTCTTAGAAGCCAAGTCCCACTGATCTAAGAAGTATTAGCTCTCACTGTGCCTGAGCTGCCTCGGCTGAGAGCATTTGGGCGGGGGTGGGGGGGTGGGGGGGGATGGACACTGCTGAGACAGTCATAATTGCCTAGAGCAAAGGTGGGGAGTCTTTTTTGTGCCAAGGGCCATTTGAATATTTATTACATCATTCATGGACATACAAAATTATCAACTTAAAAATTAGTCTATTTGGACAAATATTTAATTAATGTGATGGTTAGACTTGCTTCATTCTTGGGAAGGCATATGATGTTAGCTGGTCTTGATGTTCCAAGAAGCTGCTTTTCCAGGTTTGCATTGGTCAGTCTGGAGCACAACTCTCTTTTTTTGATAGTAAATCTTAAAATGACCTGCTCACAACAATAAGTTGTTCTGAACTTGGATTTCAATGCATGTCTCCTCAAGGAAATTCATCATTGCTCTTGCACTGTTTAAACTTAAGCAGTGTGAGGTTGATGTATCTAAGTGTTCAGTTCATCATAACTTTGCAGCTGAATGATTTCATGTTCTAGGTTATTGGTCATATCAGCTGTTTCCACATTCAACAGCAAAGATATACAATTCAATTTGTTTGCTTTTCACTTTCCTTGAATCTTTAATTAATGCTTCAATTAGTTTCACACATTCATCAGCATATTCAAATGTCATAGAAGACTTTGGTCCTTCCGGAGTTCAGAAATACTCCCTTGCACTTTACAAAATCTTAATTAAGCTTCAAATGATTTCACTAAGAGCAGGGAGCTGTGAAGCCAGTTGGGGCCCTAGCTGGATGTTCAGCTCTGAGAGGTCCTTAGTAATGTACTCTATGAATGATAGATCACACAACCACTTACTATCAGAGTTCCCTGATAGATTTTTTCCCTTCATCTCCATGAACTAGTTGACTTCAACCCATAGTTCTTACATAAAACCTCATAAATTTGTTCCCATGACTCAACCACTGCACTTCACAGTGATAAACAAGATCACTGGACTCAGAGACAAGATCATTCAGTTATTCCTTAAATTGATGGCTGTTAAATCTCTGCTTTTGATAAAATTTATGCATAAAACATCTAGATTTATTGAATTTCATTTTCCACCTGCAGTTGCCTTGGCTAGGCCAGAACAAATGCTTTTACAGCCCTTGATCCAGATGTTCCCCATCCCTGGACTAGAAGGAATTGTCCTGTCCTTCTGTGAATAACCTCCATCAGATCCCTTGGGTCAGGAGTTCCTTTTTTAAATCATAGACCATTTTGGCAGGTCCATGAAGGCTTTAGATACATTCTCATAAGTGTTTTTGCTGTATGAAATAAAATACTTAGCAATACTATAATACTAAAAAAGTCAATTATTTTAAAAATAGTTATCTTTAAAAAACCAACCAAAAATAATATCCCAGTTTATGAACCTCTACTCTGTTTTATGAATGTATTCAATACTTCTGAATACCCATTTCACCTTTGTGGGAAACCAAATGCCTCAGATGTTTCTGGAGAGTGAAACATGATAAGATGATGCAAAAAGTCTGATTATATAAAGAAAATAATAGACTGCATAGTTCTGTTATCATAGAATTTCCATAATGTCTCACAGCCAGAGCTCCTAGAACTCTGATATAGATTTCTCTTAGCATAAAAGAAGCCAGAGGATATATTAGTATATAATTCACAAACTAAAAACTCATTTAATGGAAAAGATTTTAAAGTTCATCTAGTCCATCATATATTCCCACATTTATCAACCATGAAAACTAAGGCCAATAGAAGCTTGTTAGATTTTGTTTTGTTTGTTTATTTGTTTTACTTACTCAAGGTCTTTACAGCAGATAAATGTTACAGTAAAAAGTGAACCCAGGTCTACATGATGAGTTTTCTTTTTGCTGTGATTCATCAGGGATCTTGTGACAACTTGACCAACCCTTTATAACCCTTTGTGCCTGAGACATCAGGAGCATTTAGCTGGGTAGCCCAATGCAGAATATTTTTTCCTAGGAGCACACACAGAATGTAAAAGTTCAGTCAATGAACAAGCTGTGAAAGGGAGATTAGTAATGTTCCATTTATCCCTAGAGAACAGAACTTATGATAGTTGCACAAAGGAAAACTTAGGCTTGATTTTGGAAAAAACTTTCATACAGTTAGAGATATCCAAGCTACCTTGGGAAGAAATGGATTTGTACAAGCAGAGGCTGGAGCGGGAGTGGAATTTCTCTTTTAAGTTGCCTCTGTGGTTCTCTTCAAACTCTGTAATTCTGTGAACTTGTTCTGGGAACAGGAAAGTTTAGCAGTGACCAACAATTTAATGGTAGCCATCTCTAGGGCACAGCCATAGGAGGGTGAAAAAAGAAAAAGCAAAAAAAATTTACATGATAACTTCATTATATACTTAAAAGGAAAAACAAGTTGTACATGATAGATTTGCAGTTTGATGTATGTTATGGAAATGCTTGATTTATTCCATAAATTAAAAATAAGATACATTTTTTAAAAAGTTCTTATAGTCAAGGGAATTAAAATATGACCTATTTCTGTGGAAATCTATGGTATCCCTACAAACTTCCAGAGACTTAATGTGAATAATTCTTTCTATAGCTCAATTGAGGTGACCCTGTCACTTCATGAAAAGTTTAAGTTGGATTGAACTATGGCGGCAGCAAGTACTGACAAACAAGGTTCTAGAAGTTAAGTTCCTTATGCCTGTACCTCTCATTTGTTGTTAGCTTCAATAAGCTAATTATGCAAAAATGGTGTGATTTTCCTCTTCTTGATAAACTGCATGTCTTTTCTGCTAAATTACATGATGGTCAGAAAGACTGCTTCAACAGATTTGTTTTTGAGCAAAGTATAAGATAGGTGAGTGAGACCATCTGCAAAGGTCTGGTACTTCTGGGAGGTCATGTCTCACGGGGTTTAAGAAGGAATCTGCTCTTTGAAACTCCAAAATTTATGGAATATTTTATCATCAAGATGCCAGTTAGCATTCCTGCCATTATGAATCCATCCTTTGTATCAAGGCAAGTGTGAAAGTGTTAGGCAACACTTTTCAGATATAATTATCTTGTCAAAATGTACAATTCTGTTCACTCTCCAAATAGCCTTAGGAAGCTGCTGGACTGGGCTGGCATCTGCTAAGACCCAGTAACTTGAGAACAAGCAAAATGGGAAATAAAGAAAGCTAAGCTAAGTTCTTTGACTAAGGAAGTAACATTTGAGTTAATTGATTTGTTAACTGAAGGAACATGAGGCATGAGTGGGGTCTAAACATGGCTCTCTATATTATTATTATTATCATTATTGCTATTATTATTATTGCAAGGCAACTGAGGTTAAGTGATTTGTCCAGGGTCACACAACTAGTAAGTGTCTGCAGTTATATATAATTGAGCTCAGGTCCTTCTGACTCCAGAACCAGTGCTCTATCAACCCTACCACCTACCTTCCCCTCTTATTATTATTTTCAGAATATTCATATTTTATTTTCACAATTTTAATTTTAGATAATGAAGGAAGAGTTCTTTAAGAATGAAGTGAAGCCAATAGGGGGGAAAGTTTGGAATTAAATCCATGACTTTAGACTTCAAATCCAATGCTCTTTTCCCCTTTCTCATTCTATCATCCCACCCTCTGCTCCTGACTAAGCTCTAGATTTTTTCTGTTTTTTGTTTTTCCCTATTGAATCTTTAAGTTTTAAAAAAAAATTAAAAATCATTTATTTTTTCTTTCTCCAACCCCACCCCTTAACAATAGAGGGGAAAAAAGAAAAAAGAAAAAAAATATTATTAATTAATATCCATGGCTAAGCAAAACAAATTCCCACTTTGTGGGAGTGGACTTTACTAATGTCCATTCTACTTTTTTGAGTCCATCATCTCTCTGTCAAGAGAAATAAATTGTGTTTCATCACTGGTCTTCTGGCATCATGGTTGGCTACTAGAATAATCAGAATTTTTAACTATTTCAAAGGTCTCTGTCTTACAATGTTGTTATGATATAAATTGTTCTGATTTTGTTTACTTCACTCTGTTGAAACATTCAGTTCAAACAAGTCTTTGATGGATTTTAAAGGATAATAATATTGTTAATGCCACTACTAGTGCTTTCCCTCAAAGATTAGCTTTTATTTACTTTGTATATATCTTGCTTGCACACAGTTATTTGCATATCGTCTCCCCCATTAGAATGGGAGCTCCTTGAGGGCAACAATGATGATTTTGCCTTTCTTTATCTACCACACTGAGTCCAGTGCACTGTAATAAATGCATTTTGACCAATTGATTTACTTGGTATGTTAATATTTACAATCTGCTTTCCTTATATCAGTCCTATGGATCACTGTGCTGGATTCTAGCAATAGAAATACAAAAGTTTCTACCCTCAGGGAGATTCAAAGCTATAGTTTATTCACAGATAAGTCAATGAAGGATATATACAAAATAAATATCCAGTAATTTTTTTAGGGGGGAGGTGATAACAAATAGCTATATCTTTTCAGATATAATTATCTCAATAAAAATATATATATGCTTCTGTTCACTTCAACTAGCCATAGGAACAATGGGTCCCACCTGGCATCAGAAAAGGCAAATAACAATGTACATTTAACATACAATCATGTAATTTTACCTCCATTTTTATAGATAATAAAATTGAATCTTAGAGAAGTGTCTGAAGTCAAAGCTACCATATGCCAGCACCTAGATTTGAAATCATCTTCCAATTGAAAGTTTGATAAATTTATCTACTACTTCCTGTAACTTTGTGAAAATTTTATAGGATAGAATAGGAAATTCATTGGATGAATGGATGAATAAAGAAATGAATGAAATGTATAAAAGGAGAAAAAGACAATTCCAGAAAGAGCAGTGAAAAAAACCACTTCTGTTATGTATAACCACCACCAAATATTTACTCTTAGAGGCAGAAGCTCAGAAAGACAGGAATCTCAAGGTCATCTACTAGTGAGTCTGTTTGATTTTTGCATAGTGGGGTCAGACCTGAGTCAATTCTTTTCCAGTGTTATGTATTTAGAGAAGTACCAATTACTAAAAATGCAATTTCAACAGACATCAGGCTGTGATAATGTATCTAGAGGGATATGGCTCAAAATTGGGCTCTTGATGCCTAAGGCTATTTTTGAAAGGACTCAGAATAAATCCATCAATTTTTCTTTTAAATTATGGTATCATTTGCAAAAGGCCACTCTATCTGTTGTGTATACATAGATAGAGAAAGCTAAGTCTTTATGGTCTAAAAGAGACAGAAAAATAAAATAGGGATACATGTGACAGAGAGCATTTGACAATTTTTTAAAAATCATTTCATTGAGTTTGGATTTTAAATGTATTTCTCCTTTCCTTTTAGTGAGGAGAAGAATGGAGTAGGTCAGTAGTGGACATAGTGAATAAAATAGGGGATTGATGAAGGAAAGTTATAGACAGGCACAAATGCATAAGTCAAGGAAAATCTAACAAATTAAAGTTGATAAAAATTCAATAGGCTGTCTCCAGTGAGATCCCTCTCAGTGAAATTGTAAAAACAGAGGCTGGGTAACTCTTCTGAAAAATGTAGTGGATGAGTTTCATGACAGATTACAGGTATGGGTTGAACTATATGAACTGAGGTACTTTAAACTGAAGATAAAATTTGATTCAAAATGCACTTTCTAAACACCTACTATGTGCAAAATATATTACAACAGATATACCAGGCATGAGGTCAAATACAAAATTTAGATAAGATATGGGTCCCTGAATTCATGGAACTTACAATTTTATAAAGAGATGAGACAAGAGAGAGCTTTAATATACCTCATTGTTTAATGGAATAACAGAATTATAGATTGAGAGATGGAAAGGGACCTTAGAGTCTACTGAGTCTAACTCTCTCATTTTATAGATAGGGACACTGGAGGCAGATAGGTTAAATGACTAATCTGGAGTCCCTTAGTTTGAAATAATCCTTGGCAAGATTCAAACTGAGAACTTTCTAACTCGAAATCACTTAACCCCAATTTTCTCCTCCATCCTCTTGAACCCCCCCCCCCCAAATAAACTCATTTCATCAGGATAGTGAGTACATATATTAATAATGCACTCCACTATATGGAGTGATTTTAATGGGGGAAGGAAAAGCTTGATGGTTGTAGGAAGCTGCTGAAGCTTAGGAAGTAGGTGAGTGACCTGCTTTAGACCCTTGCTTTAGCTACTGTGGAAAGGATGGAACAGTGTGAGATTCTTCCTTCTTGACCTTTTTGCAGACTTTGACACTATTGATCACACTCTCCTTTTTAAGAAAAAAAATTTTTATTTAAGGCATTGAGGTTAAGTGACTTGCCTAAGATCATGCAGCTAGGCAATTATTAAGTGTCTGAGGTCAAATTTGAACTCAGGCCCTCTGGACTCCAGGGTGGGTGCTCTATCTACTGCACCACCTAGCTGCTCCCCACTCTCTCCTTTTTGATAGTCTCCATTTTCTAGGATTTGGGGACACCACTCTCTCCTGGATTTCCTACTATCTAATCATTTCTGTTCTATCTCCCTGGCTGAATCCTCTTCTAGATCATGCTTTCTAATTGTAGATTTTCACAGGGTTCTGACCTGGGTCCTCTTCTCCCTCTATACTACTTCATTTGATGATTTCATCAACTCCCATGGATTTAATTATTTTATGTTAATGATTCTTAAATCTCCCTTTCTTGACTCAAACTTTCTACTTATCTCTAATCACACATCTTTAATTGCTTTTCAGGCATCTCAAACTGGATGCCTAATAGACATCTGGAATCCATTATGTCCACAGCGAATTTTTTTTCCTCCCCCAAACCCTTTCCCCTTCCTACCTTCCCTATTGCTGGAGAGGGCACTTACCAGTGCCTCCTAGCACTCATCAGGCTCACAACCTAGGAGTCATCCTTAATTCCTCACTATCTCCTCACCCCCATATCCAATATGTCACCAAGGTCTGTCAATTTTACTTTTGTATTACTTCTCAAATAAACTCCTTTTTCCTCCTCTGGCATCGCCACCACTCTAGTAAAGGCCCTTATCACATCATATCTGGGCTATTGTAATAGCTTGATAATAGGTCTGTCTCAAGTCTCTACCCATTCCAAACCATTTAACACCAAAGTGATTTCTCTAAAATGTGGGTTTTGTCATTTTACTCCCCCCAAATAACAAACTCCAAGGACTTCTAACTGTCAGGATCAGATACAAAATTCTCTGTTTGGTATTCAAGGATCATCATAACCTAGCTTCCTTTTTACACATTACTTACCAATATATACTCTGAGCCAACAACAGTGACCTCCTGGCTATTCCACTAACAATATACCATCTCTTGACTCCAGGCATTTTCTCTGGCTGTTCCCTCAGCCTGGAATTTTCTCTTCTTTCTTTCTACTCAGTGACCTCCTTGGCTTACTTTAAACCTCTAAAATTTCATCTTTTAAATTTTCTCTTAAATTTAGTGACTTTATTTACTATTATTCATCATATAGGTAATTTGCTTTGGTAGATATTCATTTGCATGTTATTACCTCATTAGATTGTGATATTCTCTAGGGCAATGACTGTCTTTTGCTTCTTTCTACTTCCCAATACTTAACTTAGCACCTGGTAGAAGCTTAATTGATATCCATTCATTGATTTTGATGGAGGCAGCTCTAATTCAAATATCTTCTTCTTTTTTTGGGGGGGGGGGTTGGTTTTTGCAAGGCAATGGGGTTAAGTGGCTTGCCCAAGGCCACACAGCTAGGTAATTATTAAGTGTCTAAGACTGGATTTGAACCCAAGTACTCCTGACTCCAAGGCCGGTGCTTTATCCACTATGCCACCTAGCCGCCTGTCAAATATCTTCTTAATTCATGTTCAATGTTGGGATGAAATGAATCACTAGAAAGTCATTGAATACTTAACAAAATAGATTTGTTTTGCTCTAATTTAGAAAGAATATGCGACAAGGCTACAATGTCCTCTATCAAAACTAGATTCTCTGTGCCTAAGACTTTTTTTTTTAATGACAGAATAACATCAATTTTTTTTTTAAAAAATCATGGTATCATTTACGAAGTCCATTCTGTTTATGATTCTCCAATGGGTGTACACAAGCAACACGTGGGATAGCACTTTTTAGGTTAACATTTTATGGCAATCATTCAGGGAATGATAAGTATCCTGTAAGTTGCAGAGCTCATTTACCTTGGGAACTTCTAAAATTCTCAAATGTGTCCAGATATATTTATTAATATAGTTGAATCATTTTTTAACAGTACTTACACATCACATTGGAAACAAGAAAAGGGCATTAATCTGACATTTGTCCTACGATCCATCTGACATTCACTAAAGTTAAACTAGATTCTACTTGTGTTAAAAAATAATCATCTCATTAGGAGGCCAGTTATTACAAGTCAGGCCACCTTACTACTTTTGCTGAAATGGCCTGCCACATTTTCAAAGGCTACTAATGGTGGCAAAAGGAAGAAATAAAAGGCAGGAGTATGAAAGTACAACTCTTGTCAGCATCATAACACGTTGTCCCAGTAGTAGCTGGCATTTTAATGTACTATAGTAGATAGAAATTGGCTGAAATTATTTCTTATGCAGGGAGCTATAAAAGGACCCACTGTCAGGTCATATCTGTAAGGAAGAATTAAGTTAAACTAGGGCTTCTTGTTGCTAATACTTAATTAGAGATCTTCTTTCACTGGTTCTGAAGCACACCAGTAATTATGAGTATTATTTAACCCAGAAATGTCAGACTTCATTAAGTGTTCTGAGTAATAAAAAGATGGAAGCACTTAACTGTGCATTCTGGATTTGGTGTTGGGTTCTTTCCTATAAATTAAGTTTTAGGGCCTGTGTCTGTTTGAAACACTCTATTTACAGATCTTGGTTTGTTAAGAAATGAAGAGAGCATGTCAACCAAGACAATGGAAAAAGGTTATGGAAGCTTAAGATCTTGAACATGAATTTGAAATTGTGTTTTCAAAACTGAATTTTAAATCTGAACTACCACATATAATCAACCTGTGGCATTTGCTTTAGCGACTATAGCCTAAACTAATAATCTAAAATATTTTGAGGCATCACAATGTATTATGTAACATATAGGTTGTGTTATCATGGGCAAATGATGATAAGGGGATTCTAGTCTTAAAAGGAGAAAAACTTTTACTAATCACTTCACAGAAATTTTGTGACAGGAATTGTTTTGAAATGAATGCAACTCTATGTAGGAATATAATAAAATAATATAATCTATTTGCAATATTTTATTGACCTTTATTACTAATACTATCCACTTGAGGGTGGTGGCTTTTCCTTTTTAATTTTGTACATCCCATGCCCAGCACAAATGTTTGGCACTTGGTGAGTACTTATTAAATATTTGTTAAATTGTACTTCCATATACCACTACCATATTGTAATGAACTTGACCTCCATTTATCACATATTGACCTTCCAACTTTCTCTTTGGGGTCATTCATGGTTTTTCATCTGATCATGGTCATCTCTAAGAGCTAATGTGGCTTCAGAAAGGGTCAAAGAACTGTCAGTATATTTATTGCCCAACAATTCCAAGAGAAATGCCAGGAGCAGAACAGAAGTCTATATACAATATTTGTCAATTTGGCCAAGGCCTTTGATTGTTGTGAGGATTTGTGGAAGATCATAGCAAAATCTGATTGTCTGGAGAAGTTCTATATTGTATTGCTTGCACTGGTTCTGATTAATGGACAATGTTCTATTTCCCAGTCATCAATGAAGTAAAGAAGGGCTGTGTGCTTGCTCCAAAACTTTTCAGCATGATATTCTTAGGGATGTTATGGAATGTCTTCAATGAAAATAAAAATGGCATCAAGATCAGCTACTAAACTGATAGTAAATTATTTAACTTGAAAAGGCTACAAAGCCAAGTCTAAAGTAGTGGGAGAGTTGATGTTTGACTTTTTTTTATTTTAGAAAGGTTTTTTTTTTATTTATTTGGAGTTTTACAGATTTTCCCCCCAATCTTGCTTCCTTCCCCCCCACCCCTCGTGGAAGGCAGATTGTTAGTCTTTATATCATTCCCATAGTATGCATTGATCTAAGTTGAATGTGATGGGAGGTGTTTGACTTTGTGTTCACAGATGATTGTGCACACATTGCAGTTTTTGAGTATGGGAGTATGCAATGGGAGTATGAATTGATTCTCTGCCACTTATGCTAATTTTGACCTGACAGCCCTAAGAAAACAGAGATTTTCCACTCCTGGAGAATTTTGAATATCGTAGATAATTCTTTTCTGTTGATAGTATACTTTCAAGGGATGTACACATAGATGAGGATATTGATACATGATTGCTAAAATTAACAATTAGAAAGACTCCAAAAGAATGTGTGAAAGACAAAATACTTTAAATTGCCTACCAAACTGAATGTCTAGAGAGTGGTGATACTGACTTCTTGGCTATGTACCTGGACAGCACTAGTGATTTGACTGGAAACTGTGTTGCTTCCATTTGAATTGTTCTAGGAAGAATCTGAAGATCATCTGGCAAGATAAGTCACCAGGTACTTTCTTGAGTTGAATTGTCAAACATTGAAACACTACTGCAGAGGGTACAACTCCTTCAGGTTGACCAAGTTGCTCCAATGCCAAATATATACTCACCTAAAAGACTATTTTATGGAAAAATAATAAAGATAAGTATTCATTGGGAGGTCAAAAGAAATAATATGAGAACACTTTCAGGTTCTTTTTGAAAAACTTTATTTTTATTTATTCATTTTTTTTGCAAGTTAAGTGACTTGGAGTTAAGTAATTTGTCCAAGGTCATATAGCTAAGTAAGCATTAAGTGTGTGAAACTGAATTTGAACTCAGGTTCTCCTTACCCCAGGTCTGATACTCATCTCCTGCACTACCAAACTGCCCCATGAAGAACTTTAAAATAGATTATGATACATAGGAGACACTGGTACAAGACCATCATGCTTGTATCAAAGAAGGTGCTGTGCAATATGTGAAATGTGTACATTTAGAAACATCTTCATTCCAAATATATATATATATATATATATATATATATATATATATATATATATATATATATATATACTGACTATTAGTGCTGGGCTTCTCTGGTAAAACTTTTCAAGTTAGCATTAATCTGATCAATTATGATTGAAAACACTATACCTTGATGCCAACATAGTGATGTCATTTTGGTCCTGTTAAGCTCAAGGGACAGCAACAAACTAACCATTTAGATTTTTAAAGTTTTCTTAATGTTCAAATCTTATATGTTATATTTATTGAAAATTTATTGTCAAGTAATTTTTTTGTCAATTGTATGCACCAAAAAGTGGGGACAACAGTCCCAAAATATACTAGGAGGAATAATCCTAATGGTCTTCTAGGAATTGGACAATAGGAGAAAGCATAAAAGTTTAACTTTGTCAATCATAGATCAGAAGCATGCTTGAGAGGAAAAACTATTATTGGTAGAACTCTTAACAAATAACTTCCTCTTTCTTAAGGATCCCAGATGCTTTGCAAACTCCTCCATTGGAATTTCTTTGTTTTTTTCCTTGCTCTCTAGAAGTTAAAGGAAGAGGGAGAAGGAAAGGCAAAATTATTATCACCTTTCAGACAACATTTCTACCAAGACACCATCCTTCAAAAACTTTCCCTCTTCCATTGGATCTGTTGTCCTGACAGCTTCAACCATATCTTCAATCACCAGGAAAGGATCTATACTTCTCTTTTGGACATAAGATTATGGTTATCTGATATGAGTTCCTTCAATTGGGGATCTGAACAAGATTGGGGAGAATGTTAAAGAATAAGGAAATAGGAAGGGAAAATCACAGACCTCCCCAAAAGTAAGTGGTTATTAATATGAGAGAAATAGCCATTTCTCTCATTATTTACTAATTGGGTGATTTGGGGTCTACTGCTTAACTCCCTCTCAGCCTCAAATTCATCATCTGTACAATGAGGACAGTAATCATATTCCTCCCTCCCTAGGTTGTTTTTGTGAGGATCAAATTAATTACTATTTGTAAAGGGCTCATAGTTACTTTAATTGCAACATCTCTAGGATGTAAACCATTGAAACTTGACTCTCCCAAGGACATACTCCTGTCAGTCTACATCTTCCATTTTGTCATTGACAATAAACCTACACTTCTTTTTCATCATCATTTCAATCATACCTATCTCTAAGTCTATCACACCTACTCAGGAAATATCTATTTCTTCACCTAATCTTTAACTTATGACCTTCCATGGCAAATTAACCTTTTAGAAAATGATTATTTTTTAAAATATCATATTCATTTTTGAATATATGCTCCAGGAAAGGATTCCTTGTATCATAAATATTTTTAAGAGAAAAAAATCTCAGCAAAAACAAAAAAGCATTATATTATTTGTATTTAAGAATATATGCAATATTCTATTCTCATTGTAAATTCTCCTCTCAAGGGCACTCCCATAATTTTCTTTCTACTTAAAGTCTACCAAAAATCACTAGAGGAAATCATGAAAATGAATGGATTTCATCTGATACAAATTTATGGTACATAACCCTCAGTTATGCTGCTTAACAATTCTACTTATCTACTCTTATTAACTGTTCATTTCAATGTGTTTCCAAACTGTTTCTTCTCTCCTCTAAAGCCTCACCCACACCCTCAAAAATAAGAGGTGACCTATATTTCTACTTTTGAGAGAAAACTGAGATCATCTGATTTGAGTTCCTTCAGTTCCCTATTCCCATTTCTTCAAATATTAGGATCATCACCTTTTGTCTTTCTCTCCCTTCTTGCCACAGAAACTGAGAAATATCTTAAGATTATTTCATTTTCTTAAATTCTTTCTATTTTCTCCTACCTTCTTTGAGCCTATCTTGGTCTCACTGTCTTAACTTTTTTCCCTCATGAATCTTCAGTCTATTTCCTGCCACAGACTCATTTACATTTATCTGCAGGTATTCTCAATTCTCCTTAAGCTTCAAAAAGCTTGTTTTGACTTTTTCTAGTCTGACCAGCTACCATTATATTTATATTTTCTCTGTCAGTGTTAAATCTCTTGAAAAAAAGCAGTTAATATCTGACTCCTCCCTCTATTCCTTAACTTCTTGAAATCAGATTTCTATTTACCCCCTCCAAAATTTGCTCTCTAAAGACATCAGTGACCTCCAAATCATTGAATCTAATATTTGTCAGTCTTAACACCAGAATTCACTAGAATGGAACTATGCCCAAAGAGCAATAAAACTGTTCTTATCCTTTGACCCAGAAATTCCAATTCTAGATCTATATCTGGAAGAAATTTAAAAAAAAGGTGAGTCTTACATGGTCCAAAATTCATAGCAGCTCTTTTTATAGTGGCAAAGAATTGAAAACTGAGGGCATGTCAATCAATTGGAGAATGGTTAAACAAGTTATGGTATATGAATGTTATGGAATACTATTATTCTATAAGAAACCAAATATGGTCAGACTCTAGAGAAGCATTGCTGAGTGAGAGTAGAACGAAGGGAACAATGTTCAAATTAACAACATTATGAGATGAAGAACCTTGATAGAAGCAGCTCCTCTTTGCAGTTAAGAGAGCTAGGCCAACTGTATTAGACTGACTATGGACAATGTTATCCCCATCCAGAGGAAGAAAAACAAAACAAAACAAAACATAAAAAACCCCAACCCTTCCAAATCTGATTAACACTTTATAAAAATCATCTCTTATATATCTCTTTCCCATAATCCTAATTCCTCATATGGAAAATAACTAATCTCTAAACATGTTCATCAAAAATATGTATGCATGATGCTAACCTGACTGTTTGCCATTGAAGGGAGGAGGGCAGGAATGGAGGGTGGAAGGAAATTTTGTGACAAAAATAAACAGGTGCATATGGTTGAAAATAAATTTAAAAACCTTGAGATATCATATTTCACCTACTAGAGTGACTAAAATGATTGAAGGGGAAAGTGAAAAATGTTGGAGGGGATGTGGGAAAACTGGACACATTCTTTATTGGTGAAATTGTGAACTGATCTAATAATTTTACATACATACATACATATATGTATATGTCTATCTATTTATGTCTAATGGTAGCCATCTCTAGGGTGGAGGGGGGAAGGGAAGAAAGGAAAAAAAAGTTTCATAACTTTGCTGTATATTTAGAGAGAATAGTAAAGAGCAAATTGCATATATGGACTTGCAGTTTTCTATGCAATCATCTTTTTTATTATATTATGTTATGGAAATGCTTATTTTATTCCATAAATTAAAAATAAAGCAAAAACAAAACGAATATCTTCAATGACTTCTTTTGACTACTGAATAAAATTTGAACTGTGACTGGAATGAATAATCCTCCACATTTGTCCCTACTTTACCATTCTAAGCATTTCTTATATCAATCACCTTAAAACACTCTATATACAGTCAAATCATTTCTGTTATAAAAGACATTGCCACATGCTTTTCACTTCTAACCTATTTACCCACATTCATTTTAGGAGAGCTAGTGTGTATGAGTTCTAAATCATATTGTTAAATTGTATCGTTAGACATTATTGGACTGCAAGTGAGGAATTCTTGGTTTTTGTCTGAGCTCTCTCACTTATTTAAGTTTGGGCTAGTTCCTTTAAATTTGTGACTCTGTTTCTTCAGCTGAAAAAGAAGTTATTAATTATCAGGCATTGGAAATAACTCTGAATTTGGAGGCAAAGAACCTGAGTTTAAATCTTAGATCCTGTCTGGCTAACTATGGGCAAGTCTCAACCTCTGTGCAAACTGAGATTCCCCATGGGTAAAGTAAAGCAGTTGAACTATGTGACCTCTAAGTTTTCTCTTCCAGCTCTAAAATCTAGGGTTTCTCTGGCCAAAATGCAAAATAGTTGTGTATTTGATATCTGAAGCATAATATGGTCATTAATGCTCTGGGAACTGGGGCATGCATGGACAGATTTCCCACAAATTTCCCGAGAGGAAACTGTTCCAGACAAATTATTTGTAGAATATACTCAGGGGCTATAGAGGACAGCCCTGTAAGTTAGAAGCTCTTCTCAAGCTGAAGAAAAGGGTGAAAGCTTTTGGTATACATTGTTAAGTTCAGCAATAAATATTTATAGGATTACCAGCCCATTGTAAAGGGAATAACCAAATGCATTCTGATGCAAAACTGCTGACTGCTTAGCTTCTCCTTTTGACAGAATGTAATTACAAGGCCACTATTACTGTTTGTCCCCTAGCGTTAAGGCTCCCAGGATCACCTGTGATTGGCTCACTGTAGGATCTCATCCAACCTCTCTAAGCATTCTGCTCATAACAAGGTTAGAATTGTGAGCACTTCCCCACGCACAACATTAAAGTGGTCTATCAACAGAGAGCACATATATTGAAATCGTTTTTCACCATTGCAAAAAAGTCCTGTTTAAACTCAGTGAGAAAGGTAATTAGTCATCCCTGGGGTTCAAACAAGGGACACTGCTGGCACTTTTCCTGGTTTAAGGGATTATACTCAATATCTACCATTTATTCTCTGGTCAATTCCCCTGACCTTTTATGGTTGTATGATGGCCACTTAGTTTTTTTTTAAAGTATGTATGTAGCTATATTGTATATATAAAATATAGAGTGCATATCCTATAATATATATGCATATATGATACGCAGTACAACATTGTAGTATGCATATTTTGTATGCATTTATAATCTTACTCTCTCATAACCACTTCACCCTTCTTCTGCCAACAACTAAAGAAAAGAGAAAAAGAAAACTTTAAACATAAATATGCATGTTCAAGTGAAGCAAATTCCTGCATTGGCTAAGAGCCAAGAAGTCTTTCTCTCTGAATTTTAAGTTCATTACCTCTCTGGCAGGAATTATGTGACATGTTTCATCTTTTAGTTTTCTGTTTTCATGTTTTATCATTACATTGATCAAAGTTTTAAAGTCTTTCAAAGTTGTTTTTCTCTATAATATTATTGAAAAACTGTTTCACTTTACTCTGTATCAGTTCACAAAGGCCTTCCTAGTTTCCTCTGATTCTGTTCCTTTTATCACTTCTTGGGGCTTAATAGTATACCATTATATTTGCATATTATAATTTATTTAGTCATTCCTTAAAAGGACACTCCTCCTCCTTATTTTCAATGTGTGACTCCTTTAAAAAATGCTGCTATAAATATTTGTGGGCAATATGAGATCTTTTCCTTTTTTAAAAAAAATCTCTTTGGGGTTATCAATACTCCAGTGCTATACTGGGACAAAAAATGCATAGTTTTATTATTATTTTTTTTAGTAACTTTGGGAACATCATTTCAAATTGCTTTCAGAATGTATGGACCAGTTCACAGTTCCACCAGCAGTGCACTAGTAGGTCACACAGTCATTTTCACCTTTGTCATTTTTCTCTTTTGTTATTTTGCCAGTCTGATAGGTGAGATCAAATTTTAAATTTACTTTTACTTTTTTCTATATTTTAGTGACAGACCAATATTTCATATAATTATTAATAACTTGATTTTTTTCCCTTTAAAATTCTTGACCATAAGGAAAAACTTTAAAAATTTGCCAGACTGCTTTCTTAAAGGCTATGTTACCTGGAGACAAGCTTTGGAAGGACTGAAAAAGTCATTTCAAGCTGACAAATTTTTTTTTTTAGGTTTTTGCAAGTCAAATGGGTTAAGTGGCTTGCCCAAGGTCACACAGCTAGGTAATTATTAAGTGTCTAAGACCTGGTTTGAACTCAGGCACTCCTGACTCCAAGGCCAGTGCTCTATCCACTGTGCCACCTAGCTGCCCCGTCAGATATTTCTTAAATATTTACTATGGAAAAGTCATGTAATAGATGCTTTAAAACTTGAAAGGTCTCTCTCTCTCTCTCTCTCTCTCTCTCTCTCTCTCTCTCTCTCTCTCTCTCTCTCTCTCTCCCCCTCTCTTTACAGGTGAGGAAGTCACTGTCTACAGAAAGATAGTGGCAGATTCTCTATCCATCAAGTAACCTGGGTAAATTCAAAAGTATTTCCCCACTGAGCTAGATCATCTTTGGATATGGTAACTTTTAAAACTAAGTTGTAAAGGGGGGGTTGACATTGATTTTTTTTTTTGTTTTTGCATGGCAAATGGGGTTAAGTGACCTGCTCAAGGCCACACAGCTAGGTAATTAAGTGTCTAAGGCCGGATTTGAACTCAGGGACTCCTGAGTCCAGGGCTGGTGTTCTATTGACATTGATTTTTGTTAGACGTATAAATCATTTGTGAAAATAGAGATCTTTTGGGCGGCTAGGTGGCACAGTGGATAGAACACCGGCCCTGGAGTCAGGAGTGCCTGAGTTCAAATCCGGCCTCAGTCATATAATAATTACCTAGCTGTGTGGCCTTGGGCAAGCCACTTAACCCCATTGCCTTGCAAAAAAACTAAAAAAAAAAAAATAAAGATCTTTTGAAGTATAGTCCCTTAGGTGATTAAAATGAGTAGGATCAGGCAGACCTGAGTTCAGATCCTTAAACATTTATTAGCTGTGTGATTCAATCACTCTTTAAACCCCAATGTCCTAATTTATAAAACAGGAATAATAATAATAATAACTACCTTCTAGGGTATGAGTTCCAAATGGGATTACAAATACAAAGTTTTACAGACCTTACAGCTGCATATAAATGTTAACAATAATAATAATAATAATAATAATAATAATAATAATGTCATTTTTAATATTACTGAAGGATCTAACTTTATGAAACACTTTCCCCAAAGATTATCAATGTATTTTACAAATATCTTGTTTATTTATCCATGAGCCAGAATGGCATAGTGGAAAGACCTAAGAACTCTAAACAAGGCAGTGACCAACCATAATTTCAAAGGGCTTATGATGAAGCATGACACCCACCTCCTGACAGAGAATGTAATGGACTCAAACTGAGAAAGAGACATTAGTTTTCAAAATGATTATACTGATTTACAGATTTTTCAACATTGCTTTATTATGTGTTTTTCCACATAACCCCTAGAACATCGATTATTTCCATTTTTATTGGCTTTGCTATGTTTTCTTGCTTTTCTTCAAATTTTACCTACATTGGTGGTGTTTGTGCCAAAACTTTTTAATTTTATGCATTCAAAATTGTTTATTTTATCCTCTGATATTCTCTGTCCCTTGTTTGAACATGATTTCTAAATGTAGATCTGACAAGTAATTTCTTCTTTGTTCTTCTAATTTGATTATGATTTCACCCTTTATGTGTAAATTTGTATTCATTTGGAAGTTATATTAATATACTTTGTGAGGTAGTTCTATTTTTAGTTTTCTTTGACTTGGACTCATTATCTTTCTCTACGAATATGTCTTTTTGTCAAACTAGTTGTTTTTATGTTTTTGCAAGGCCAATGGGGTTAAGTGGCTTGCCCAAGGCCATCAAGTTAGATAATTATTAAGTGTCTGAGGCCAGATTTGAAGTCAGGTACTCCTGACTCCAGGGCTGGTGCTCTATCCCCTGCTTCAACTAGCCTCCCCTCCAAAATATTTTTTTGAAGTTCTGTCATTGCTCCAGTCTTCTTGTTTCAAAATCTCAATGTTATTCTTAACTAGTTGTTGTTATTGCTTGTCTTTCATTTTGAAGAGCACAAGTGACATCATCGGTGATACTATATCCTGGGCAATTAACTCTAAAGTCTAATGGATTGGTGCTAGAATTCAAGTCATGGGCCCCTAGGTGCAAATGCTGCTTTAGCTCTGTGAGCCTGTACAAGTCATTTAATCTCCCTCAACCTTGCTTGGATATGTTAACAGTGCTTATCTCATGGGTAGCTGTGAGAATGCATTGAAATAATATGTAAAGCACTTTGCAAACCCTAAAACATTATACAAATACTAGCAAATATAATTATAATATATTCAGTCAGCGATCAAATTTTGCTTTTCCATCTCCTCATCATCTCATGCATTTAGACTTTTTCTCTCTATTCACATAGCTACTACCTTTGTTCAGGTCCTCATCAATTCTCATCTAAATTATTTCAATAACCTAATTTAAGGTCAAAGATTATGTCAAATGTTTAGTAAGGATATTAAGGCTACTGAATTTAATTAAATGATATCAAATACTTTATATAAAGAACATTTACAGAAAGACACAAATAGGTTAAGTATTTAATAAATATATCAATAAGTCAAACATTTTTAGCATAAATATTTCAATATACGCATTTCAATGAATTGAGTGAATTTAATGATAATGCTTCATATATGATGCTTCAAGATTTGCCAAGTGCTTTATATATCGATTATTTCCTTGATCATCACAGTAACTCTATGAAGTAGTATGCTATTCTTATTCCCATTTTATAGATGAGGAAATTGAGACTGAATGAGATTACATGATTTGCCAGTCTTTTTGACTCCAAGTCCTGGGTTCTAGATGTCTCTAAATTTAACTGGAGGGCAAGTATTGAAGATGCCATATTGAGGGTAGGTGCAGTCACAAAGGAGAATAAGTTCTACCCTCTGTGATAAGATTTGATAAGGTCCAAGAAATATATCTTGCAATTTCCTTGACTTGTTGCCCTAGTGTCTGAAATTATTCCCAATTTCTTTGAGTTAAACAGTTCTCATTTAAGGAAAAATGTTATCCAAAAGAGATAATACATTAAACCCTTATTAATCATTAACACCTTAACATGGGTTAATTTAATAGGTTTATTTTTCTGTGTGATGGGACTGATATCACATAAAGATCCATTGAGTTTCACTGGAAAAAAGTTAAAAAATATTTAATAAAAACTGAGAGGCAGAAAGATTCCTTTTCAAGTCTTTCATAAAGTTGGGACCTCTTGTTAGGATAACATAGGCATACAGGTAGGCAGAGATGGGTCCTTGGGTGTAACAATGAAACTGCCTAATTTCATCATAATTGGGGCAACCAGATAACTCAATGGAAGGTGTGGTCCTGAAGTCAGGAAGATCTGAGATTAAATTCCAACTTCAGACACTTTCTAGTTGTGTGATCCTAGACAAGTCATTTATTCTCTGCCTTAATCCTCTGATGAAGGAAATGGACAGTGATGGCATAGGGTCATGAAGAATTGGATGTGACTGAATAAGAGCAACAACAAATTTCATCGAAAATGGGTTGAACCACAAACATAGAATCATTTGGTTTATTCATTTTATAAAAAAAAAGGAAACTGTGGTCAAGGGATATTAAATAAATTATCCATGGTCACAAAGGTGGCATAGGTAGGATTTCCTCTCTACCTTATTACCTTTTTGAGAGATAAGGATTACCAATAGGTGGATGAGAACAGAAGTTGGCAACTGACAGATGTGGATAGGTAGTCATTTGTGAGACCAAATATTCAAGTTAAAATTGGTAAGAATGGGACTAAAGATGACTGACAATGTCAGAAGGATGAGAAGAAAGAGTGAACATGGTAAACATTAGAAGAAGAAATCCCTCAGTCAGATGTAAGGATGGAGTCACAGGGTTTAGGAACAAATGTGTGTTATTATCAAATCGCAGTTACATGAAAAGTACTTTTCTGTCAATTTAATTTTTTCAGAGGGACTTAACCAGGGAAATGTCCCTTGCGATTAGCAAGAACTATCCTCTTTCAAATCAACGAGGAAATGGTACCTTTTCAATTACCTTTCAAATGGGAAGAATGCATGATTTATTTGCAGAGGTTTGTATTGGGATGGAGTCTCACAAGACTGAATCCTTCCTGAATATTTATACAATGACATTCGAAATATCAAAAGCTTCAGTGAAGTCCTCATCTTCTGGATCAGAAAGTAAAAGCAGCATGTCCTCAGTTTGGTGAATGAATACTACTCATGGTTCTAGTTATTTCCTGGCACAAAGGTGATGACTGACTTTAGCGGTAATCAATACTCTCCTAGATAATCTGTGAAAGTTTCCTATAGGTGGGGAGAGTCTAGAAACTTTTTGAATTTTATTTTTTTTAATTTTTTTAGGTTTTTGCAAGGCAAATGGGGTTAAGTGGCTCGCCCAAGGCCACGCAGCTAGGTAATTATTATGTGTCTGAGATCCAATTTGAATCCAAGTACTCCTGACTCCAAGGCCGGTGCTTGGTGCTTTATCCATTACGCCTCCTAGCTGCCCCCTTGAATTTTAAGAGATGAACAACTTGTTAGTTTGAAAATCAATGATGTGGAGAAATACCTAAACAAAAGTAAATTTTGTACATGGAAGTAGGAGATGGATGATGGAATGAAAGAAGTGATTTCTTAATAATGACCCTAAAACTCTTAAGGACTTTCTGCTTCCATTTCTCAGGTTAGAACTTCCATAGCAATGCTTTTTCTTGGAGTAGCCTCAAAGATCATTGCAGAAAATATCTTCTTTTAGCCCAATTCCTTATTTTATAGCTGAGGACCCTCAGGTTCAAAAGATTAAGATCCTCATTTTGAATTGTTTCAGGCGTGTCCAACTCTTTGTGACTCTATTTGGGGTTTTGTTAGCAAAGATACTGGATTAGTTTACCATTTCCTTATCCAGTTCATTTTAGAGATGAAGAAACTGAGGAACTGCGTAATTCTAGTTCTTTTGTTTTGAAGTGTTTAGTACTTAAGAAATAGAGGCAGGACTGAATTCAAGTTTAGACTCAAATATTTATTTTATCACAGAATATATTCAACTTTGCATAGTTTTCCTTTGCTGAGTTACCTGGTTAGAATGAATTGAGCAAAACGAATGTTCAGAACCATATGGACAAAGTTTCAGTTTATAGCTATGTTAAACCATTGAAATTTGAATAGAAAAAATTACAGAAGAGGAGATCCAGTTTCTTAGGGCTGAGTCCTTAGGAAAGGATTCAGTCCTCTAGCATTTTTTTATTTATTAGCATTTTATTATAAATATATTTATTTGCATTTATAATAAATATATTATTTATTTATTACTATTAGCAGTTATTATTTCTTAACTTAATCAGTTTGAAACAAGCTTTTTTTCATAAAATTTGGATTCAGTTTTGGTGTCTGGAATGACTGACTTCTGAATTTATTTTATTTCAATATTCTTTTAGGCAATTTACTTGCAATATAAAACTTTTCCTAGATTAAAAAAGTCTATATCTTGGTCTGGACTGAAATGCTGATTCTAGGATTTAGTTACAAAATCAAAATCGAAATAAATAGACAGTTGGAGTTGGGCAGATGTGCTTTTGTATTCAAGAATCTCTATTTCCTGAAATGAAAGGAATTTCTTCTGAATGGGTTTAATTTAGCGTGGAAATGCCCACAACTTTGCAAGGGAAATCCTTTGCATATGCTAAAATCACAGAGGATGGTCTTTTAAAGCATTGCTTTTATCCTGAACATTTTGAGGTCTATTTGATCATAAAAATGGACACATTGAAATGGAGGCTTCAGAGCTATACAGCCAAGTAGATGGACTCTACCTCCCAGCTGTCAACTTTGAATTTTTCATTTTATTAAGGAAAAAATGGAGTGGAGAGGTATTAAAGTCTGATTTTCTTGGCAAATTGCAAATTGCAAAAGGGCCAACTTTCTTTTGAATTTCATGAGCCTAGCTTTCTTTTTCCTAGATATGAATTTGGTTGTGTTGTTCCTTTCACTTTGAACAGTGATTTTGAAGCCATGTCTCAATGATCCGTGCTTAGAGGCAAGGATAATTAAAATTCTGAGATAATTCCCAAACTAATATTTTGAATACTCTCCTCAAGAAAGTGTCTTCCTGGTATTGTTAAATAGAGCCAAGTTGACATTTTATCTTTCTTTCCCCTTGTCTATTTTGTAATGGAAGGATACAAATGAATCAAAGCATAAAGAATCTCTGAATCTGCTGAAAGAAAAAAGAATCCAAAATAGCCCACTAATTCAATGAGAGTTAATTGTATGACCAAGTACATATTATCCATCTATGGTCAAGCAATTATCCATCTATGTACACTTAGAAAGAATATTATCTAGCTTTTACATAATGCCATCTGTGGGCATATCCAATATTCTGTGTGACATTGGTCAAGTGAAATGATCTGTCTGTGTCTCAGTTTCATTGTCTATAAATTGAGAATAATAATAATAACACCTATCTCCCATGGTTATTGTGCAGATCAAATAAGATAACAATTATAAAGCACTATGCAAAGCTTAAAGATTTTATTGCTATTGCTATTGTCATAGATTTGGGTGATTAAAGAATTCCCATATTAACTGGTTACTGGCCACTATTAATCTGCACAATCACCTTGGTGCACTTACAAATATTTCACCATGCCTATGTGGATAAAATGAAGGCCTAAGGACCAGAAGCTGATTACACTATTAGTGAATTTGTGGTTAGTTGTTATACTATTTTCAGATAGCACACTGATTAATGACTTACTTTTTTGCTTTCTTAGATAACACTCCCCATCCCCCACAAACAAACTACTGGCTACTTCTTAAGTCAAGTTCTGGCTTCTACCATTACATTTACATACTATATCCCTGGTACATAGAATTTACTTTTTCCTCAACTCCACCTATTAGAAGACTTAATCTTCTTATAAAACTCTGAGTTGTCTTACATAAAGACTTTCCTATTCTTTTCAAATGCTTTCATTTTCTCAAATTATTTTGTGCTTCTCAGAAAGACAGTCTAAAGATTTTACTTGTTATTCATAATTGTCTGGAGAAAGAGAGGAAGACTCCTAATATTTTGGCTGGACACTTTGGCATTTTTGTCAGAGTACATCAGCAAGAAGGACCCAAGATATGCAAACATGGATAGATGTCAATCTGTGTCAAAGGAGAAAATATCTAAGTTGATGAGATAAATATGAGATCTATTTGTGTTTGAGACCTTAAGTTGGTATCTATCTATCTATCTATCTATCTATCTATCTATCTATCTATCTATCTATCTATCTATCTACCTATACATATATATTCATTGAGCAGAGTGAAAACTTTTAAAACATTCATTTACTTTTGAATTTTACAATTTTTCCCTAATCTTGCTTCCCTCCCCCCCCAGCCCCACAGTCTGATAGTCTTTACATTGTTTCCATGCTATACATTGATCAAAATGGAATGTATTGAGAGAGAAATCATCTTTAAAGAAAAAACAAAATATAAGAGATTTAAAGATTATATAATAAGATAACTTTTTTTAAATTAAAGGTTCAAACTCCACAATTCTTTCTCTGGATAAAAATGGTGTTCTCCATTGCAGATTATTATCCCTGATTGTTGCCTTGATGAAATGAGCAAGTCCCTTAAAATTGTTCATCAACCTCATGTGCTATTATGATGTACAATATTCTGGTTCTGCTCATCTTGCTCAGTATCAGTAAATGCAAATCCTTCCAGGCTTCTCCGAATTCCTATTCCTCCTGGTTTCTAATAGAACAATAGTGTTCCATAACTTAATATATACACCACAATTTGTTTAGCCATTTCCCAATTGTTGGAAATTCACTCAATTTCCAATTCCTTGCCACCACAAACAGGACTGCTATGAATATTTTTGTACACATGATATTTTTACCCTTTTTCATGATCTCTTCAGGGTACACACCAAGTAGTGGTATTGATGGATCAAAGGGTATGCACACTTTTGTTGCCCTTTAGCTGTAATTCCAAATTGCTCTCCAGAAAGGTTGGATGAGTTCAAACCTCCACCAAAAATGCATTCAGATTTCCCAGTCTGTAAGGTGGTTCCTCAGAGAGGCTTTAATTTACATTTCTCTAATCAGTAAAGATTTAGAGCAATATTACATATCACTATGGATTGCTTTGATATCCTCATATGTAAACTGACTCTGCATATGTCTTAAGCCATTTGTCAATTGGGGAATGGCTTGTTTTTTGATAAATTTGACTCAGTTCTCTATATATTTTAAAAATGAGTCCTTTGTCAGAAACACTAGTTGTAAATCCCCCCCCCCCCATTTACCGCATTTCTTTTGATCTTGGTTACAGTGGTTTTGTTTGTGCAAAAGATTTTTAATTTAATGTAAACAAAATTACCTAGTTTGTTTTTTTTATTTGTTATTTGGGGTTTTGCCAGGCAATGGGGCCCAAGGTCACACAGCTAGGTAATTATTAAGTGTCTGAGGTCAAATTTGAACTCAGGTCCTCCTGACTCCAGGGAAAGTGCTCTACCCACTGTGCCATCTAGCTGCCCTTATGTAGTTTGTTTTTAATGATGTTCTCCATCTCTTCCTTGGTCATAAACTGCTTCCTTTCCATAGATCCGACATGTAAACTATTCCTTGATTTCCTATTTTGCTTATACTATTGTCTTTGATGTCTAAATCCTGTACCCCTTTTGATCATATCTTGGTAAAGGATGTGAGATGTTGGTCTAATCCAAGTTTTTGCCACACTAACCTCCAATTTTCCCAATAGTTTTTATTGAATAGAGAGCTTTTATAATCATTTCCTGTTATCTCTTTTGCACCTAGTCTATTCCACTGATCCACTACTCTATTTCTTAGCCAATACCAGATAGTTTTGATGACAATGCTTTAATAATATAATTTTAAATCTGGTAGGGCTAGGTCATCTTTTGTTCACACTTTTTTTTTCATTAAATCCCTGGAAATTCCTGACTTTTTATTTCTCCATATGAATTTACTTACTATTGAGTCCCTTTCTGGACTCCCTCAATCTTTCCCAGGTGAGCATTGGAGGGGCAGGAGACAAGGAAGACAAGTTTCTCTCTATACACCAAAGTCTCCAAGTACTCTGTTTATTGAACCAAATACCAGTGCTCAAATATCCTTCCCAGTCTCTTAATCCACTCCCACTCCCATGGCATTTAGTAAAACAATTTCTGATGCTCAAGGACACCAGGTGAAGATAGTTTACAGTGCTCCCACACACAACAGTCCCTAACAACTTACTATCTCTTCTAGCTCATTAAAGTAACTTTTCAGAATTTTGATTGGTAGGGCACTAAATAAGTAGTTTAATTTAGGTAGAATTGTCATTTTTATTATATTAGCTAGGCCTATCCATGAGCAGTAGATGTTTGCCCAGTTATTTATATCTGATTTTATTTGTGTGAGAAGTGTTTTGCAGTTGTTTTCATAGTTTCTGAGTCTGCCTTGGCAGGTAGACTCCCAAGTATTTCATATTGTCTGAATTTACTTTGAATGGGATTTCTCTTTCAAGTACTTGCTCTTGTACCTTGTTAGCAATATATGGAAAAGTTGAGGATTTATGAGGGTTTATTTTATATTTTGCAACTTTGTTAAAGTTGCTAATTGTTTCTCATGGTTTTTAAGATGATTTTTTACAGTTCTCTAAGTATACCATCCTGTCCTATACAAAAAGTAAGAGTTTTGTTTCTTCCTTCCTTCTAATTCCTTTAATTTCTTTTTCTCCTCTTATTGCTGAAGTTAACATTTCTAACACAATATTGTTGTAGAGCTGATAATGGGCATCCTTGTTTCACCCTGATCTTATTGGGAATGCCTCTAGCTTATCCCCATTGCATATAATGCTTGTTGATGGGTTCAGTTAGATCCTGCTAATCATTCTAAGGAACAATCCATTTATTCATATGCTTTCTACTGTTTTTAGTAGGCATGGGTGCTGTATTTTGTCAAATGCTTTTTTCAGCATTTATTGAGATAATTGCATGATTTCTGATAGGTTTGTTATTGATATAGTTAACTATACTAACAGTTTTCCTAATATTGAACCAACCCTGCATTCCTGGGGTAAATCCTGCTCAGCTAAAGTGTATTATCTTAGTCATAACTTGCTGTAATTGCTTTGCTAAGATTTTATTTAAGATTTTTGCATCTATATTCATTAGGGAGATAGGTTTATAATTTTCTTTCTCCATTTTGACTCTTCCTGGTTTAGGTATCAGCACCATATTGATGTCATAGAAAGTGTTAGGCAAAGTTACATCTTCACCTATTTTTCCAAAGAGTTGATATAGAATTGGAACCAATTGTTCCTTAAATGTTTGATAGAATTCACTTGTGAATCCATCTGGCCCTGGAGATTTTTTTCTTAGGGAATTCATTGATGGCTTGGTGAATTTTTTTTTTTTTTGAGGTAAGTTTATTTAGGTATTTAATTTCCTCTTCATTTAACCCGGGCAACATATTTTTGTAAATATTCATCCATTTCACTTAGATTATCAAATTCATTGGCATACAGTTGGGCAAAATAATTGTAAATTATTACTTTAATTTTCTTCTCATTGGTGGTGAGTTCACCTTTTTAATTTATGATACTAGCAATTTGTTTTTTTTTTCTTTTTTAAATCAAATTAACCAGAGGTTTATCAAATTTATTGGCTTTTTCATAAAATCAACTCTTGGTTTTAATTATTAGTTCAATTTTTTTTGTTTTTGATTTTATTAATTCTTCCTTTAATTTTTAGAATTTCTAATTTGGTATTTAATTAGGGGTTTTTAATTTATTCATTCTCAATTTTTTTAGTTGCAAGTTTAGTTAATTGATTTCCTCTTTAATTTGTTAATGTAAATATTTAAAAACATTATATAATCCCTGACAACTGCCTTGGCTATATTTCATAAGTTTTGGTATGTTGTCTCCTTATTGTCATTATCTAGGATGAAATAATTAATTCTATAATTTGTTGTTTGATCCACTCATTCTTTAAAATAAAGTTATTTAGTTTCCAATTACTTTTAGGTCTAATCTCTTCATGGCCCATTAGTGAATGTGATTTTTATTGCATTATGACCTGAGAAGGATGCCTTCACTATTTCCACCTTTCTGCATTTGATTTTAAGGTTTTTATTCTCTAATACATGGTTAACTTTTGGGTAAGTGTCATGTACTGCAGAAAAAAGTATATTCATTATATTCCCATTCAATTTCCTCCAAAGGTCTATTTTGTCTAGGTTTTCTAACATTCTATTTACATCCTTATCTTCCTTCTTGTTTATTTTATGGTTATATTTATCTAAATCTGAGATGTTGAGGTCCCCTACCAGTAGAGTTCTGCTGTCTATGCCTTCCTGTAACTCTTCAACTTCTCCTCTAAGAATTTGGATGCTATAACACTTGGTGCATATATATTTAGTATTGAATTTGCTTTATTGTCTATAGTACCTTTTAGGAGGATATAGTTTCCTTCCTTAACTCTTTTAAAGCTATCTATTTTTGCAGCTGCTTTGTCTGAGATAAGGATTGCTACCCCTACTTTTTTTGACTCTAGCTGAAGCAAAATATATTTTGCTCTAATCTTTTACCTTTACTCTATATGTATTTCTCTGCTTCAAATGAGTTTCTTATAAGCAGCATATTGTAGGATTCTGGTTTTTAATCCACTCTCCGATTCACTCATGTTTTATGGGAGAGTTCATCCCATTCACATTCAATGTTATAGTTACTAACTCTTTATTGCCCTCCATGCTATCTTACCTCTATTTATATATTTCCCCCTTTTTCACTTTATCCATATTCCCACAGTATTTTGTTTCTGAATACCACCTTCAGTGTATTTGCTCCCTTATATCCAATGCCCCTTCCCTTTCTTTCCCCTTTCCCTTTGCCTCTTCTTCCTTCCCTTCCTTCTGTTAGTTCCTCTTGTCATCCCCTCCCCCTTTCCCCTTTTAATTCTCGAAAGGTAAGATAAGTTTCTTAACTGAGTGTGTATATGTTAGCTTTAAGCCAAGTCTGATGAGAGTAAGATCATACAGCTCTCACCTCCTCGCCTCTATTTCAATAGGTCCTTTGTACTTCTTTATGTAATATGATTTATCTCATTCAATCTACTCTATTCTTCTGTTTCTTTACTGTTCCTCATTTTTTAAGGAGCTATTGTTTTTAAGTCATTCTATTAGAGTCATAGATAAGTAATGAGTGTCCATCACTTCTGGTTAAGTATATTCTATCTGATAGAGTTACAATTCTCAAGAGTTATGAGAATCTTTCTCCCAGGTGGGGATATAGCCTTTATCTTATTGGATATCAGTTTTTTCCTTTTCTCTTTATTTAACCTTTTCATGTATCTATTGAGTCTCCTGTTTGAAGTCCAAGTTTTCTATTAAACTCTGGTTGTTTCACCAGGAAAAGTTGAAAGTCTCCTATTTTATTTTATTTTATTTTATTTATTTATTTTTAGGATTTTTGCAAGGCAAATGGGGTTAAGTGGCTTGCCCAAGGCCACACAGCTAGGTAATTATTAAGTGTCTGAGACCACATTTGAACCCAGGTACTCCTGACTCCAAGGCTGGTGCTTTATCCACTATGCTACCTAACTGCCCATGTCTCCAATTTTTATTAAATAACCATCTTTTCTCCTAGAAGAGAAAGCTCAGTTTTATGGGATAGTGGATTCTTGGCTGCATTCCAAGCACCCTTGCCCTTCAGTCCCTTAATGTTGATGCAGCCATGTCCTGTGTAATCCATAGTATGGCCCTTTGGTAACTAAATTGTTTCTTCCTGGCTGCTTGCAAAATTTTATCTTTTAGCTGATAGTTCTGGAATTTGGCTTCAATATTACTTGGTGTTTTCATTTTGGGATCCCTTTCCAGTGGGGATCAATGTATTCTTTTTTTTCCTTTTTATGTTTTTGCAAGGCAAATGGGGTTAAGTGGATTGCCCAAGGCCACACAGCTAGGTAATTATTAAGTGTCTGAGACCCGGATTTGAACCCAGGTACTACTGATTCCAGGGCCGGTACTTTATCCACTGCACCACCTAGCTGCCCCCATTGTATTCTTTCACTAACTATTTTTCCCTCTGGTTCCATGATGTCAGGGCAATTTTCCATCATTACATCCTGTAATATTGAGCCCAGGCTTCTTTTCTCTTCAATGTCTTTTGGAAGCCCAATGATTCTTAAGTTGTCTCTCCTGTATCTATTCTCAAGTCAGTCATTTTGCCTATGAGGTATTTTATGTTTTCTTCTATTTTTTCGATTTTTTGGTTTTGTTTAATAGATTCTTGTTCTCTCATAAAGTCATTAGTTTCCAAAAATTCTATCTTTTTTTTAAGAGAAGAATTTTCTTCATTTACCTTTTGCAACGCCTTTTCCTATTGGTCAATTCTATTTTTGAAGGAGTTTTCCATTTGTGTAATTGAGGTTTTGAGAGAATTATTTCCTTTTTGCATTTGTCCAATTGCATTTTCTGAGGATTTGTTTTCTTGTTGCAAGGTGTTAATTTCCTTTGGGTTTCTTTTCCCAATTTTTCGAAATGATTTTTAAAATCCTTCCTGATTTCTTCTAAGAAGTCTTTCTGGGGTGGAGACCAATTTATATTCTCCTCAGGAGTTTTGGCTGTCTCTGAATTAGCATCTTTGTCTTCAAAGTAGTTTTCAATGCCCCCCCCACTGGCCCTTCTTCATTTTCCTAAGAACTTGTGTTGGGGGGGGGGACTGGTTCACAGATGTTTGTTGTTGAGGTCCCTAGATGCTTTACGGACTGGGCTTAGTAACTCCAAGTGGGCAGGCCAGTAGGGAGTGCTAGAGGCTTTCTCTGGAGTGTCTGTGAGCTTGATTTGTGGTCCACTCCCTAGGCCTGGGCAGTGGGGGGGGGGAGAGCATGGTCTGAATTATCCTTGAACAATGTGGGCTGGATCCTTGGTCTATTTAGTTAATCTCAGTACAGAGAGAGATCTGATACCCTCACCTGAACCTGGGGAAGTGGGGTGGGGAGGAGTGTTTATTCTGGCAGGAGTCTCTTTCTATCACAGGGTGGGGAAAGTGGGGCTCAACTGGAAGCACAGGGACTCCATTGAAAATACAGGGCTTGTGGCCCTGGTCTTCCAGTCCAGCAGAGCTGATGTGATTGATTTCTAGCCACTACCTCGTGCTCCCCCCCCCCCACTGCACTGCTCTCCTGCCTGTTCACAAAGCCAAGGCTTCCGAGGCTGCTCTGAGATTAGTCCTGGGTCTCACTCCACTGCCTCTGTGCTGACTCTCTGCCCCACCACCTCAATCATGTTTCCCTGAGACAGACCTTATGGTAGATGTTCTTCTCCTTTGCTCTTTCTGGATTTTGTGAATCTGAATTCTGTTAAGACATTTGATTCATAATAATTCTGAGGAAAAGCCAGGAGTTAGCACAGTGCTTAGCTTCTCTCTGCCAACTTCATCAGAAGTCCAAAAGTTTCTTAATGACACAGGCTGTTTGTGTCTTTGAATTTCTAGGGTATAATTCCATGAAAATTTACAGAAATAGAGAAGTTGACAATGGCAAGTTTTGTGCAGAAGATGAGTTCTGTTTGTATGGATTTGAAGGTCCCTTTGGAGGAGCTATCCAACAAGAAGTTGAAAATTGTGATTGATATTCAGGAACTGGAAACAGAATTGGGAATAATCTGTCTAGAGCTATCATGTGAACTCATGGGAGCTTGAAGGTATTTCCAAATGAGAAAGTGTAGAGATAGAATGGAACATAGTTCAAGACAAAGCTTTGGAAGAAAACCAATACTCAAAGAGCAGTAGATGACTAAGAATCAGAAAAAAAAGGGGCTAAGATGAATAGGAGAACTACATGACACCAGTGTCACAGACACCAGGGAAGAATAGAATATACAAGTGGTGAAGGCTCTCTTTTGATAGCATGTCAAATCTGCCATGCATATTATCCTTTGCACCTTGAAGTGAAAAACTTCCTGGTGCTCTAGGGATCATCAATGCAATGAAGACAATAGTCATGATAAACTGGGAGACAGAACCAATGCTACATTACATGATCAAGTTTCACAATGGACTTTATATACTATAAGCCCAGGTCGAAACCAACAACTATTAAGTGTGTTGAACACATCAATTTTAAGGTATGGGCAGTTAGGCAGTTAGAAATATGAGACAGGATCTCTGGAGAAAGTTTGGAGTTGGATTTGAATATGTTAGAGTTTTTTCCCAAAAGATGACATATTTTAGATAGAAAATTCATGATGGTATAAGCATAAACATTAATAGGGATAAATATAAAGTCCTTACCCCATGCTAAAAAAAGCACAAGTATTTGGTGTTTTGTGGAAGTTCATATAAAAGAAATTTTGATTTTGAGGTAATCAAAAAATCAGCAATTTTGATTGAAATTTCCAAAACATCAACAAGCAAACAAAACTTCTCAATCTAATGTAATTTTAACTACTTTAAGGGAAAGAATTGTTTTATTTGTCTCCTTTCCAGAATCAGAACTTATTTTCTTGAACCTAGAAGAATCTCATGGAGTTTTGTTGAATAAATGGGTGCACATGTCATCTGCCATTTTGGAACTTAGGTAATGGGGTACTTAGGAGGAAGTTGGTAGAAGAAGATTCCTTTTCTAAAATTTATAGAAAGATGCCCAAGTTTTCAAGAAAAGTAACGAAAGAATTTTGAATGTTTTATAGACATTTATGAAAAATCATCTAAGTCAAAATCAGGCTTATTTTCACCTAAGTTTGAAGATGAAAAACCTGACAACATCTGAATACCACTAAATCATTCTAAACATTTGCAAAATAAATTAGTTTTCCTGCTTTTAAACTTATAGTTACAGTATTTGTCTTGATTAATTATTAATACATTTATTTGATTTTCCATATCAATTTCTGTTGCTCAGAATATGTTTTCCAACCATATTTTGTTTTTCTCTGATGAAATAGCATTTAGATCTACCCAATGTCACATTTCACTTTTGAACTCAATAATCAACATTTACCATACTCCTTGAAAATAGCAGGGTGGCCATAATTTACAAAGAACAGTATATTTTTTTGGATTTATGAAGTTGTCTCCTGAGGCCTGATAATAGGTATCCAGAGTTTAGATGACTAAGTCCCATTATTGAAAAGTACTACTAAATTCATGTTACAAGTAAAACTACCTAAATGGAGAGCCTCAAATCCATCAAGATGTATGCATCTTAGAACAATGGAAGGAAGTGTATAGGTAACAAAACAAAAATAATCTTCAATGTAAAATGACAGTAAATTTTATAATAAGGCCAAAAAAAATAATCTCAGAAGATTGAATAAGAATTTACGTTAAATTGGCATCCATGCAATGAAAGAGTATGATTAAGTTATGAGCTGTCCTTTCAGGCAAAGAAAAAATTATCACTGAGGTCACAGATTCATTTACATGCACACACATTGTTTTTCAAGCCTTAGGTTGCTAAAAGATATAGTACAACAATTTACAGAGAGCAAATGGGGCGGGGGGAAGATGGACTATTAAGTGTGTTGAACACATCAATTTTAAGGTATGCACAGGGCAGTTAGGCAGTTAGAAATATGAGACAGGATCTCTGGAGAGAGCTTGGAATTGGATTTGAATATGTTAGAGTTTTTTCTCAAAAGATCACATATTTTAGATAGAAAATTCATGATAGTATAAGCATAAACACTGAAAACAGTGTGAGATGAACACTAATTTTTATTAAACAGTTTGATTGTTTAATGGAGCAGAGAATAAGAGCTTTTATCTGATAAAAGTTAAAAAAGCATATATATGAACACAAAGAAATAGTTAAAGTACACTAAATGGGATGGTGAATTATTTTGAGGACTTACTTAAGAACTATGGACATTATGATTCTTTAGTACATTTAGCATTTAGCTGTTTTATGACTAAAGAGGATAAAACCAAAAAAATGAGAAATTATATATATATTATATGTGAAAGAGATGTATAATTTAAAAAGCACCATTTATTTCTTAGGAGAAATTTGGGAAATAATTATATTTTAATGGAGAGTTGAGTCACTGAGGGCTAAAAAGCTTTGAATTAAACCAATGAAAGCTATTGGAAGTAGAGGAGATGGAAGAGGTTGAGGCTAAAAACTGAAGAACCTGACAGAAGAGAAAAACAGGATAGTAGGGAGTCTGGAAAGTAGTTTGCTCGAGCTGTTTGAAGTGATCAATAATAAGATAAATTACATAAGAAGAAGATTTCTTTGCTAATTCCTGATGGGCTGAAGAAAAATTTCCATTGATCTATAATATCACCTAAAATTTAAAAATAATGAAGCTGCTTAGAAATGTACAGTAACATTTTCTAGTCTATTCTGGTAGAAGAGACAAAAGAAGAAAAGGAAAAGCATAAAGTAGAAAGACAGGTACTTCTGTTCCATTATACAAGAGTTGACTAGGCTGATTTCCCTTGCCCAGATAGTTAGTTTACTGTGAATTCTCTTCTGATAAGATAATATAGCATGTAGATGAGTAAATGAATTTCTATTCTGGTCTATGTAGCTCAGAAATATCTATTCTGATGTGTTTTACAATGTCTTGGTTAAGTACATTTCTGATTATAACTTAGCTCACAGTCTTACTGACAGATCTCCAAGGAGATAGTAAAGAAGATATTAATGAAAAATAAAACAAAACAAAAAGCTAAGAGTTCTTTAAAACATCAACTTACATACTTGATCTTAGTTTGAATTCTGTTACTTTCTAGCATTGCTTGGCTGAGAGGAAGGTAGCACAATAGTCATTTTTCTCAGGGGGCTGTATGCTAAGAATTAGGTAAAACTCCATAGTCAAAGAAAGTTAAGGTTAGCTATAGATTTGTATAGGGTGCATAGACTTGTCACAGCACCTTCTATAGATGAAGGATATGGTTTCAAATGGCTCTGAAGGTATCTTAGCTGAGAAGAGTTGGAGGTTGAAAGAATTATAGCTCTCCATGCAGGAGAGAAGTTTATTAACCAAGGAACTCCCCCAATGAATGACTGAGGTATTTGAAGGAACTATTAGATCTAACTTAAGCCTTTTCTATATAGGGGAGATTTTCTAATCACATCATTCCTTCTAGATGTTGAAGGTGAGCTTGGATATGTGTCTAGTCAAAAGTATGTTGAAATTTAAATATGATTCATGGTAGGAAGCAGAAGTTATCAGGCAGTAACAATGATAATGCAATGCCTGGTGGGGACTAATGGAATGTTAGATGTGCTTGATCACATGTTAACTACATGTGTAACCCTTCCTTTTCATACCCAGTCACTATGCAGGTAGAACTTTTTCTATTGAAGATATATTTGATTGCAAAAGAGTGAGTGCACAATTTATGGATAGAGTGTTCTTTAAGTTATTTTTTATAGTAACAAGTAATATAGTAATAAGAAATAGAAATGAAATTTAAAGACATAAACTAATTGCTATAACAAGCAGAGAAAAAAGACCCAAAAAGTACTTTGATCAGCAAGTATCTAACTTGCCAAAATGGAGGCAAATGGTTGACAAAAGCAATTCAGGACTAGTACATAAACTCATCTGAACATTCTACAAAGAAACATAATAGACAATTATAAGCAATATCATTTCAAAAAAAACAATACAAATTTTAAACAAAAACCTGTTAAGGTATTCAATTTAGGGCATTCCAAAGACATTCAAGGACAATCAAGGATAAAAAGGGACTATAAATGAAAGAAAGATGGAAAAGATTTAGAAATACCCTTTCAAAAAAACTATGTCATCCATCAAGGATAATGGAATCACCACATTTGGAGTCTAATATCAGTCCCTGGGGTGCTCATCAAGGAAGTAGAAATGGCACTAAAGAGATTAAGATAGGAAAGAAAGCCAGATTGGATCAAGTACATATATATAACTATGCTATCCCATTATTTTTTTGTTCATAAAGAAAGAATCTGACTTGGTGGAACAAAATTCCCCCTTATAGACTCTTTTGCAGCTATGTGTCCTCTATATATTACAATTATTCAAGATTCCACAGAAGTTGGAATAATCTGAGTCAATGATCCTCTGACAATAAACAACAGTTTAGAGATAAAACAAAGAGTTCCAGTCAGTTAATAAACATTTGTTAAGTGCCTACTATGTGGGAAGCACTATGTAAAGTGTGGGATGTTCACTAAAGATATATGTATATATAAATTAAAGATATTCAACACCATAATTTATATTTAGTATCTAGTTTAGATTGAAGAGGGATTATTTGAGACTGGTGAAGTTTTCCAAATACTCCTGTTTGCAAATGACATGAAGCATCAAGACATTATAGAGCCTCTGGGAGAAGATCTTTAGTAATTCAAAGTAGTTATTTGATCTGTCTATTCACAAAGAGATGTCCAAGTGGATAAATAAAATCCATTGCTGCAATCTCAACATATATTTGTACAGGCACCCTAAAGAACTTATTCAACAGTATAAGTATCTTTGACATATAGTAGAGATGGACAATGAAGAGGACTTAAAATTAAACTCACTCAAATTGTTGTAAAGATTTATCAATTCACTTTCATTTTCAACATTTCTCCAATATGTCTCCTTTCTCTTTTCTGATACTGCCACCATTCTGAAAGCCCTCATGCTTGTATTATTGCAATTGCCTACTAGAGGGTCTACCTGCCTCAACTCTGTCCTCACTCCTACTCATTCTTACTTCAGCTATTAAAGTGATTTTTCTAAAGTACAAGTTAAGATTATACCATCTGCCCACTTCATAAACTCCAATGGCTCTCTATTGCCTCCAAGATCAAATGCAAAATTCAAATTCAAATTCTTTTATAACCTAGTTACAATCCCTGCCTTTCTTACACTTTTTTTCCCAATTCATACTCTCAGGGACACTTACTTTCTGGCTAGTCCACTAGGTAAAAACTCCATCTCTTGGCTCCAGGAATTTTCTGCTCATCCTTCTTTGCTCTGACTACTATCTCTTGGACTTCTTTTAAGTCCCAACTAAAATCCTTTCTTTTTCTGGGGGTCTTCTTTCTTCAACCTCTCTTAATTCCAAAGCCTTCCCTCTATTAATTATTTCTTATTCATCCTCTATATAATTTACTTTGTATATATTTGTCTATATCTTGTCTCTTCCATTATATTTTAAGCTCTAAAGGCAGGGACTTTATTTTGCCTCTTTTTATATCCCTAGCATTTATCACAGAACCTAGAACATAGTAGTTACTTAATAGGTATTGACTGATGATTGATTGATTGATCAAAAAAAACCTCTAGACCTGGAATGGATTTGGGGAGGTGCAGAAAGCATTCACAAGACAGCAGACAAATAGATAGCTAGGGAGTAAAATGAAATGTAGCTGTGAAGCTGACCAAATACAGGGAGCCATGTGAGCTGCTCACCAATAAAGGCATTGATCCTTAGGTTGGGTGTTTTGTAGATGAGGTAAGTATGTAATTTGGAAGACTTTAAAAATAATCACATTAGTGAGTATTCATGAATTATAGTTTGGAGAAGTGTTGACCCACAAAGTAACTAAAATCTGAAATAGCTCAGGTAAGGGAGAGGAGAAAAACTGGGTGTTACATATAGTTATCTATTTAATTTATAGAGCTGTATTGAGGAAGAGGGATTGCTTGACTTTAACTTATCAGTCAGCCAGTCGGTTCCAAACAATACAGAAAGAAGACAAAGCTTATGAACAATAGAACACATTATCTAGCTGATTTAGAATGGTGGAATCTTCATTTTTTTGGAGGGAAAAACAGTGATTGAAAATTTTGGTCAAGGCTAATATTAAACAATTAGGACCTCAATGATTAATGCATTCATACATTACTGATTCTTCTTTTAACTTTCAAACATTTTCAGATTGACATAAATATGAAAGGCAATGAATTATATTAAATGGAAAACTGGCCTTGAAATCTGGAAGACTTGGGGGTCAAGAACTGTCTTTGATACATGCTGGTAACGTGACCATGGGGCAAGGAACTCATTTTCATAGTGTTCTAAGCAATTCTCTAATACCATAAAATGGAGAGTATTTGTAGATCTGATTTAAGTAGAATTGTCTTTAGTCACAGCTCCCTAGACAGATGAAATTAAATATCCAAAGCAAAAATAAAACTACAAAATTATAGCTATAGCCACTATCAAATGGATGCTTTAATACATAAATAAAGTTTCATTGGGGAAAATTCTTTTCAGTTTCAATGATTAAACCAAGGGAAAAAAAAAGAACAGAAACAAGTTTAATAAGAGAAAGTTTGACTATATATTTAAAGTTGTTTGTGATAACAACTGGGACTCATTTCTGCATCTTAAAATTCATTTATCTTTTGATTTGACTTCCTTGTACCTTGTGAAGCCATGCTATTAAATTAGCAATAATGTTATCTGCTTCTGTCTTTGTGTAAGTTACTCCAACCAGATGGAACAGATATCCAAGAAGCCTTTTGAGAATAAAGAATCCACAGAATATACTACAGTCTAATGTTGCATTTCACCCTTGCTCTATTTAGTTTTAAATTGTCTTTCAACTGAATGTATCTGCTATGAAGGGCAGAGCACAATGATAAATGTGGCAGACAGCTGGTTTTCCAAGGGCAGAGGAAAGATATGATACCCAGATCTAGACAGTGTTCAGTTTTCTCCATGGCAGGAATCTAAGAAGCTATGGAGAATGTGACTTATCACCTATTAGAAATAAGACAGAGTTTCTTGATGGGGAAGATGTCACAATAAGGAAAGGAGTTATGAAGACAGGTTGAATAATTGACTTTTTCCAGTTTCCATTTAGTTTGATATATCTACTAGTTCCACAAATCTGTATTTGTCCTCTATAAATTTCCATTGATCTAATATCCTGTGTAATGAATGTATAATGCTAATAGTAGTACTGATAAAGCACTTTAAGATTTTTCTACTTCAGTAGGTACTATTATTATTATCCCCATCTTACAGATAAAGGAACTGAGGCACAGAGAAGGTAAGTAACTTGCCTGTGACTTATAAGCTAGGGAGTATCTAGTTCCAAACTTAGGTTGACCTCATGTCTTCCTTACTCCAGATATTGCACTTTGTAAACTGGACCACCTGCCTGACCCTGTGATAGATGTTGATTAATAATAACTAATAATAATAAATGATGATGATGATGATGATGATGATGATAGCTATCATTTATATAGTGCTTTAATATTCATAATAACCCTGTGAAATAGGTACCATTATTATTCCCATTTTACAGAGAAGGAAACTGAGACTGAGAGAATTATGACCTGCCCAGGATTTCACTGCTAGTAAAGGGCAGCCTGAAATTCAAGGCTTTGTGAATCCATGTCCTGCACTTTTGCCTACTCTAGTTCACATCAACAAGACTTATCACAATGAGAACGACTGGACCTGGCTCTGGATGTGAAGCAATCAGGGCTAAGTGACTTGCCCAAGGTCACAAAGCTGTTAAGTGTCATATGTCTGACCCTACATTTGAACTCAGGCCTCCTGATTTCAGATTTGGTTCTCCGTCCACTGTATCACCTAAATTACTATAGTCATTTACTATTATGTCTTGTGGACACAACCTTTGCCACATCAAACAGTTTTGATGATTGCTGCTTTATAATATGGTTTTACATCTGGTACTGTTAGGCTACCTTCATTTGTATTTTTTTCATTTATTCACTTGATACAATTTATCTTTTCTTCTGCCAGATAAATTCTGTTATTATTTTTTCTAGCTTTCAAAATAACTTTTGGTAGTTTGATTAGTATGGCATTGAATAAGTAAATTAATTTAGGTAGAATTGTAATTTTCTTTACATTAGCTCAGTCCATATAAGAGCAATTTATATTTTTTCAGCTATTTGGGTAAAAAGTGTTTTGTAATTGTGTTCATATAGCTCCTGGTATGTCTTGGCACATAGACTTCCAAATGTTTTACGTTGTCTATGGTTATTTTAAAATGGAATTTCTCTCTCTTGCTGTAGGACTTTGTTGGTAATATATAGAAATGCTGATGCTTTATGTGGGCTTATTTTATATCCTTCAACTCTGCTAAAGTTGTTTATTGTTTCAAGTAGTTTTTTTGGTTGATTTTTTAGGATTTTCTAAGTATTCCATATCATCTGCAAAGAGTAATTTTGTTTCCTCATTGTCTATTCTAATTCCCCCAATTTTTTTTTCTTTTTTTCTTGCTAAAACTAATATCTCTAGTACAATGTGGAATAGTAGCGTTGATAATGGACATTCTTTTTTTGTTTTTTAGGTTTTTTTGCAAGGCAGATGGAGTTAAGTGGCTTGCCCAAGGCCATACAGCTACGTAATAATTAAGTGTCTGAGAACGGATTTGAACCCAGGTACTCCTGACTCCAGAGCCGGTGCTTTATCCACTGTGCCACCTAGCTGCCCCTATAATGGACATTCTTGTTTTACCCTTTATCTCAATGGGAAAACTTCTAGCTTATCTCATTACAGAAAATGCTTACTGATGATTTTAGATAGATATTACTTATCTTTTTAAGGAAAAACTCCATTTATTACTATGGTCTGCAGTTCTTTTCTTTTTACAAATGAGTGATATATTTTGTCAAAATCTTGTTCTATAACAATTATTGAACAATAAGCATTATTATGCTTATTGAGATAAGCATAGATTTTTTTAGTTTTATTATTTAGATGGTCAATTATGCTGATAGTTCTTTAACCAGCCCAGCATGCCTGGTTTAAATCCTTCCTAGTCATATTGTATTATCCTCATTATAAATTATTGTAATATCTTTTCAAATATTTTGTGAAAATTTTTCTGCATAAACTTCATTAGAGACATTGGTCTATAATTTTTTCTCTATTTTTAACTTTTCCTGATTGAAGCATCAGAAACATTTCTGTCATAAAAGAATTTGGCAGGAGACTGCCTATTTTTCAAATAGTTTATATAATATTTGAATTAATTGTTCTTTAAATGTTTGGTAGAATTCATTTGTAAATTCATCTGACCCTGGAGATTTTTTTCTCATGCAGTTCATTCATGACTTGTTCAATTTCTTAACTCACACAAGCAAGTACTCACATGGTCATCAGAAAAAGCATTTAAAAACATACTCTTAAAGTCTTTCTTAAGGACTTTGGAATTGGCGGTGTAACATGGGAGTTACTAGTACAGCACTGCCTAGCATATCATCCCATCATCAGAGAAAGTGCTATGTTCTATGAGGAAAATAGAATTGTAGAAGTTGGAAAGAAATATGAGGTGTGCAAATTTAGAGAATGCACCTCAAACATTCACATGGTCTATCTCTGCCTTGATCTGCGATAAAGCATTCTGAGCTTATGTTGGTCTGATCATTCATAGTCGGGTACACTGTAAATTGACTAACATAGTGATGTTATTTTGGCCATCTTCAAGAATGAAGGCCAATAACCCTTATAACTGCCTTGACTGCATCCTATAAATTTTGATATATTGGTCCATTATTGTTACTCATTTCGTTTCCAATTAATTTTTAATTTATGTTTCCATGGCCCTTTATTACATGTAATTTTTGTTTCATCATGATTTGATTATAATACATTTAATATTTCTGCCTTTTGCATTTGATTATGAGGATTTTATGCTCTAATACATGTTCAGTTCTTGTGTAGGTGCCATGTACTGTGAGAAGATGGTATATTCTTTTCTATCTCTATTCAATTTTCTCTTGTGGCCTGTCATACCTATCTTTTCTAAAATTCCATTACCCTCCTTAACATATATCTTATTTATTTTTTATTAGAGTTATCTAGTTCTGAGGGGGGAGGTTGAGGCTACTCACTAGTATAGTTTTTCTGGATATGACTTCTTGTAACTCATTTAATTTCTCCTCTACATATCTGGATGCTATGCCATGTTATGCAGATATGTTTAGTGTTAATATTACTTCATTGTCTGTGGTACCTTTTGCAAGATAAAATTTCTTTCCCTATCTCTTTTAATTAGATCTATTTTTGTTTTTGTTTTCCTGAAATTAGGATTGCTAGCCCTGATTTTTTTCTTTAATTAAAACAAAATATATTTTGCTCCAGACTTTTTCCTTTGCTCTCTCTGTGTGTGTGTGTGTGTGTGTGTGTGTGTGTGTGTGTCTGTGCCTCTCTGCTTCAAATGTATTTCTTTTATACAACATATTGTAGGACTGTGATTTTTAATCCATTCCTACCCACATTCATGTTTTGGGAAAATTCATACCATTCACACTCACAATTATGATTACTATCTATTTGCTTCCCTCCTATTTTCCCCCATTCATAATTTTCCTCTCTCTTTTTACCCTATTTCTCTTTGCCAGTGTTTTGCTTCTGACCACTGCCTCCCTCAATCTGCCCCCCTTTCTATCTTCCACAACCTTTTATTTCCTTTCCCCTTTTCTCTCTTCCTTTCCCCTATTCCCTCTTTGAGTCAAATCCAATGAGACTAAGATTTAAACAATATTCAACCCCTTCCTTCTTTTGCTCTATGGTAATAGGTCTTTTGTGCTTCTTGTGATGTATTTTATCCTATTCTGCTTTTCCTTTTCTTTTTTTTTCCAGTCAATACTTTTTATTCACCCTTATTTTTTTACATAATCACATCAAACTTTTACCCATTTTCTCTAAGTATATTCCTAACTGTTCTTAGAGAGACATAATTATTATATGTTACAAGTTTCATTGGTCCATTGGGATATAAGCAGTTTAACTGTATTGAATATAAAATTTTTTTTCCTTTTATTTACTTTTTAATGCATCTCTTGAGTCTTGTATTTGATGATCAAATGTTCTATTCAATTCTAGTCTTGTCATCAGGAAAGATAAAAAATCCCCTATTTCATTGAATATCCATTTTTTTCTCTCTGAAAGATTATTCTCAATTTTTTTGCATCATTGATTAAGGTACATGGAACTCCTCTTGCATATCCAATGCCTTTAGTGGTCATCTTCCATAACTGGAATGCTCTGTCCCCTCATCTTTGCCTCTCAGTTTCCCTGGTTTCCTCTAAGACTTAGTAATTCAAGCTCCTTTGGCTTCTGGAATATCATATCCCAAGTCCTCTGATCCTTTTATGTAGAAGTGTTAAGTCCTGTGTAATCCTGACTGTGGTACTTGAGTAAAAGAGAATATCACAGCCCAACACAGACAGTGTCTAGTAATTTCTGTGGTGCTCAGATTCTGGGGATGGGAATTTTCTTTCTGTATTGGGCTGAAGGCTTCACAGCTGACTTGCTGAAACACTGGCCTGTTGAGCCAGGACTGTGGGGCCTTGGTTGCCAATCTGTGCTGAGACTTCCATTGATTTGACTGAATACTTTCTGTGCTAGACTATGATATCCCCTTTTATTTAAATGAGACAGATTTTTCCTGAAGTCCAAGCTATTTTAAGCTGGAAAATAGTTTTATTACATCTTTTTTTTGCAAGGCAAATGGGGTTAAGTGGCTTGCCCAAGGCCACACAGCTAGGTAATTATTAAGTGTCTGAGACCAGATTTGAACCTAGGTACTCCTGACTCCAAGGCCGGTGCTTTATCCACTACGCCACCTAGCCGCCCTTCACTACATCTTTTTGTGGGATCTTCAACTCCAGAATCCATTTAGAAGCTTGAACTAATATTGTTTCTGAGGACAACTGAACTTTTCTCCACAATCTTGACTCTACCTCTTTGAGCTAAGTCTTAGAGGAAACCAGGGGAAATTGAGAGGCAGAGATGAGGGGACAGAGCATTCCAGGCATGGAAGATGACCTTTAAAGGCATTGGCAAGAGGGAGTTCCATGTGTCTTGATCAAATAAGCTAATGTGGTAGAATCCCATAGTTCATGGAGTAGAGTAAGTTGGAAGAAGACTGAAAATGTAGGAAGGGTCATGGTACTGAAGGGTTTTAGGGAGGTTCTATTTGGTTGTAGAGATAATAAGAAGTCAGTGGATCTTACAAATTAGGAGGATGTGTAAATGTCTTCTGCATTTGATTGTGAGAGTTATGCCCTAATACATGTTCAATTCTAATATTCACAGTCTTGTGATCAAATCTACCCTTTAGAAAAATCCCCCATTACTTGAGTGAAAAATGGACCAGAGTAGGAAAAGCCTTCAGGACAGAAGACCATTTGGAAGACTATTGCAATAGTCTTAGCAAGAAGGAATGAAGTCCTGAACTATGACCGTGGTTGCATAAGTGGAGAAAAGGTGATAGACACAAGAGGTTATGAAGGTAGAATCAACCAGGATGAAAATAATCTGAATTTATTCATAATGTAAGGTTTAGCAATGCATCTGTATACATTTTATTAGGGATTGTGAATTTCTTTTACTTAAGAAAGTAAAAAAAGTCTTTGACTAGTTTGTAAAGAAAATCTTCAGTCTATAGAAAGATAGGAAAGCAACCAGGAAAGCACATTTTACAGCTGAAAGACTTTATTGTCTCTGCTTTTCCTTTCTCCCCATTCACATCACTACTGTAATTGGATTCAGTGTTGGAAATAACTTGTATATTCTTTGAGACCATAGTTAATTTTATTTTTGTCCTTTGTACCTGGGATGAAACAAAATAAAGATGCTTTCTAAGTTCTACCCACTGGCTGCCATCCATAATGAGGAAGTAAGAGTATAATATATTGAACTAATGTTCTCAAAGCTACTTTCCAGTTCTAAGATTGTAATAAAGAGACTTGCACTATAGAATTGCAAAAAAAAAATCTTATTCTACCCCCTAATTTTTCATATGGAAAAAATTTAGAGATTTGCTTAAGGTCACACAGGTAGTATGCGGAAACAACATGATTTGAAAACAGGCCTTCTGACTTTCATTAGAATTCAATAGAATACAAATCTATGTGATATAACAAATATTCCCTATCATTAACAAGTCTTCTAAAGTAGCAGTTAGGATTCTCATAATAATTCTATACCTTGGACAACCTTGAATCTTTGTACTTATAGCAATTGGCCAGAAAGTGAGAACTAAATAATGCTGTGTCTAAATAATGCTGATTGTTCAGAAATACTTACAAGGACTTTCAGGTGAATGTGAATGTGAATTGCATTCTTGGATATTCTATTGAATTATTACATGTGTTATGATATTGCTTGAATATCTAGGTCAGCAAATGTAAATAGTTATAATAGTATTTATATGCTGGCTAGGGCAGAATGGCATTTCTGGAGGTGGTGATTGGGAGAAATGAACAGAGTAAGGCAGGGGGCAAGTGGACTGTTTTTTTTTCCTGCCACATCAACACACCTAGGAGTGGATAACTTGAGCTTAGAGTTTGATATTAGGATAGATCTCTATTCAGAAGAATAGCTGGGGAGTTGCCAACATCTAGGAACCAACTGGAAACTCAAACTTGTATCCGAAGCAGAAAGGAGAAATCTCTGGATATTTTGGAACCAGCTCCATTAGCTGGCATAGGAATTTATTTAACATTCACTGTGAGCAGTTACACCTCAGAACTCTACAAGCACTACACATCAGAGTTTGATTTATTATTTTGTTGATTGTCTAGACTTAAGAAAGTGTTGGTAATGCAACTCATACTTTTTAAATGTGAATCATGCAAATACCTCTAGAATTATGCAAACAAATAAATGCTAAGGGTGAAGGTAATATATCCTATGGCTAAAATTTATTTTTTGCTTATAGTGATCTTCTCTATGTATCTGAAGATTTAAGTCTTCAAATGGTTGAAGGATAGTCTTTTGGGAAGAAATAGATGAATAGAACTTGTTCAAACTTGGTGGCCACTACAGAGAGGAGGAGTTCTGGCTCACTATAAGGAAGAACCACCTAGGCATTAATGCTCTCAAAATTAAAAAAAAAAGAGAGAATCCCTGATAAAACAATGGGTTTCTCTGTCTCTAGAAGCTTTCAAAGCTGAGGCTAAAGCACTTGTCAGTGATGATGGAGAGTTGATTCCTTCATAAGATAAGAGCTTTGATTGAATCATCTCTAAGGTCAGTTCTAGCTTTGAGTCTATGATACATCTTTTAATTATGTTGCACAGATTTTATATGACCTTCATGAAGGTGACTGAAGCAGTTCCTAAGGAGTGCTTAGAACTTGGACAGAACTTGGACCTCAAAGATCAAGATCACTCACTGATTCCTGGCCATCTCAGTTGCTCTGATTTTTCTCCTGCAACTGGACTTCAATGATTCAGGGAGAGAGTTTGACACTGATAATTTTGCAAAACACTAAAATCCAGTTCACATGCAAATCAAGACAAGATCCAAGCTGTCCACTTTGAAAATGAAGAATGAACAACAATTTTACATATTCTTTTATATGTAACATGTTATCTCTCCAATAGATGTAAGCATTGTCTCCTTTATGTCTTTCTAACCTCAGCACCTAATATATTGCCTGACAATATAGTAAACACTTTATAATTGATTGTTGATTGAATAATTAATTAAAGAATAATGGAAAAAATGGTCTCATAGATATATTCTACCAGTGAAATTAGAAAGCAGTCATTTATATCCTGAATGTAGAACATTATAGTCAGAATTATACATGAGCATAACCCCTTGCTAAAAAGAAGATGAAAAAAAATTTAAGACAAGGATTTTAGGCAGTAACACCTCCACTTTTATTAACATTTCTCCCTTAGGGCATATTTTTTCCTTCAGTACCTCAGTTCCTTATCAAATAAACACTTTCACCTTGTCAGTCATTTGTATTGGAGCTGGTCTGGGGAAATAATTTTTTGGTACCAATAAATTTTGTTCCATTATAAAACAGCTGGTTACCTTCCTACTATTCCACAGATTAGAATGATGATTTACTATAAATACCAAAAAAGGGGAACATTCAATTTATTCAATTTCTAGATACTAGAAAAGTGCATTTAATATCAAAGAGTTATTCTATAAAGAACTATTAGAATGCACAACAAATTATTCCATAAATGATTTTTACCCTTAAAAGTCACTGAATAAATTGAAGAATTTTAAAAGGGAAAATGTGCCTTCACTTCACACATATATCCACCAAGTTTCAAAGTAATACATTCCAGAATTTATGAGTGAAAGACATATACATCATGCAAAGTAATCTCTATGCTTGTGAATATAGGAGTCAAGAATTTCCTCAGCAATCCTTCACTGTCTAATTTACTTTAAAATAATTTATAAAAATAGCTAAAATATATAAAATAAATGATAAAAATAATAAAATAAATAGAAGACTCCCTTCTAATTTGTATCTTTTTACAATTAAATCCCTGGGAATTCTATGCTTCCACTGGCTCCAATATTTTTTCCTAAAAAAAGTTATAAAATTTCAAATGCTCTATTTAAATTATTTCTAATAAACAACCTCTGTCAGTTCTTCTGGCTCTTATTTTGAGAAGTATATAAATCACTTTTTTCACATTCAAAGTCTATTATTATGTGAATTGTTTGAATGGCAGCAAATTATTCTCAGGACATTGTCTCCTAGAAATCTTAATAAGAAGTGTCTTCTTTCTTTTTTTGAAAACCCAAAGTTTTCTCCTTTTTCTCTTATTTCTCTCTCTCTAATATATATTTTATCTATTTTTTTGTTATTTCTCCACTTACAGATACAGTTACTTGAACTATTCTGACTAACTTTTAGGTGGGATAGACAAGCTGTTTTTCTTAATTTATGTTGCTAGTTCCAAGTATAACTTGGAGTACTTAACCCCAGGAAAGATTGCAATTATGGCTCTAGTTGGTAGCAAGATCAATTACTAGCTTTTAAATTGAGTGTGTAGAGTTTTTTTTTAAAATGTGTTTTTGGAGACAAACAACCTGCCCAGTAGATATTCTGCACCCACAGAGAGCACTATGAGAACTCAAGGAGAAAATATTTTGTATCCCTGAAGTACTAGAAGTGTGAATTGCCTTGGCCATAAGTGTTTCTCATATCTCTGCCTCTGTACTAATGTTCCTGGGTACTCACTCCTCCAAATAACATTATGTATGTTTGTGGAAGAATTCAGTCCAAGTTTAACAGGAGTGGAGGGGTAGAAGTGAGCATATTATACTTTATGATACAATTCCAGTAATTGCTTTCACTTTGAAATAAATGTGTCTTCTGACTATGGAAAGGAAATTAATTGTGGGGATTCATGAAATTAAGTGTATATAGACTCACAGAATTCTTGGCATAATCAGAGGACCCAGAACTTGAGTGAGGTTTGGAAGGGTGGTCCAGAGAGAACCCTACTTATGAATAAACATAAAGTTGTGTAGCATTAAATAGGGGATAAAATATAAAGCAATTTCATTTTGTTGAAGCTATTAGTGTGTCTAAACATTATTGATGGCAAACTGGAAACCACTAGTTATTTTCCTTCACATGACTCACACTGGATTAATAGTTGGCATTTTGAAAGTAGAACTTCACATATGGCACAAGTTAAAGTATTCATGCTCTGAATTTTATGACCTTATTAAAGGAAATAAAGACCTTCTCAAAGCAATAATGCCAAGCTCAAAATATAATTTTTAAAAATTATTTGTTTTGTGCATCTGCATGTTTTACAGTTTTTTCTTTTATGACTAAATGATATTCAAAATATCTTTATTTATTCTATATTCTTAGATTATTTAATAAGAAATACTGTTTTTAACAAATTCTTCCATATCTTAGAAATGAAGTTATGGTTCAATTTTGAAAATGATTAGGTTTTTAGTGTTTTATGATAACTTTATTTGAATTAGTTTTATTATTTAGTGTGAAATGTATTTAGTTAATTATTGAGTCATAATACATAAGTCAACATACTAGTGAATAGGAGATTCCCTTTTTAAAAAAAAGTTTTTAAAAGCCAAAGTCAAGTTTTTAAAATAATCTTTTAAAATTTTTTTTATAATTCACTGATATTTTTGTAGTTAGTCAAGTATTATAAATGTTTTTAAAACTTTTTAATGATAAATATATCTAGAGCAAGGCTGAATTTTGGTCATCATTTTTGGTATTTCGTTAAGTTGATTTTCCATAATTCAATTTCAATTAAAAGTTGTTACCAGATAAAAATGCAGGTCCATAAATTAATGTTCTATTTTAATATTATGATCAGTTAGGTCATTTCAGGTAATCTTTCCAATATTTTTTGGATTGAAATGAAATAGTATTTAGGTTAACTAGTAGGTAAACAATGTTAAAATTGAACAGGTATTGGTGTGGGTGGTAGTGGTAGTCACATGGCAGACACTTGTATAGATATGTCAATTTGTTTGGTTTTGAAAATTGTTTTTAATTTTGATAGCCTCAAGTTTTTGTAGGTATTCAGATGAGTTAATTTGCCCGAAAAGCTTGATCAGAGTGGTTTCAGGACAGATAGACATAGCTACTAGGCCACAATCCTTTTGATCACATATATGTGAGATTTCTTGAATGAAATTTGGACCATAAATAGGAGACTTCAAATTTATCTGGGGCAGTTCAGGGAAAACAGAATTGCAGGCAAAAATTGGACCTGATTCTCAACAAAGGCACAATGCAATCCATTACCCCATTCCCCTCTTGAAATACCCCTTTCTCTCTCATTTTGGTGATTAAGTACATCAACCTACAGCTTCCATATATTGCCACAATTAATGAATTGTAAAAAACAAAAACAAAGAGAAAAATACTCGAGAAACTTGAAAGAAGTTCTGTCTGCAATTTGATGCTTATTAGATGAAGCATACAGTTTTTCTGCCAAGTAAGATCAGTCTCATCTATAAATTCAAAAGCCCAAGGGTTTCTAGATCTTTTCTTTCTCTGTTGTACAAGTGAAGATTCCATTAACAGAGTAGTCTGAAACTGCTAATGGATAATATGTGTATTCTGGAGGATCAGGAACATAATAACACTAAATACTGTGTAATTAGTAATGATTACAACTGATTCCAAAGCAAAATACTCAGGGGTTCAAAGAAAATGACATAATCTATCAGTAATAATATCTACATATATCTGTTTCCCTAGACATGAACAACAAAATATTCTCCATATTTTCTTCTCTGCTGTTACAAATATGTGAGAGAGGAAAAGGAACAAAATATCTCTACAGAAGGGAAAAATCCACGAAAAAGGAAACTTACAGAAAGCAGTATTTGGATGGCACTGTGGATGACCTCCAAGTACTGAAAGTCAATCATACAGCCTGTCACTGAGACGTAAGTGTAGTCATCCATCATTCCATGGGCTGAAGGTGGCAACACTCTCCGTACACATCCTGGTCCATGTTCTCTCCACCAAGACCGGTGCACTGAGATGTTAAATGTCATTAGGTCAGTATCCTGTGAAGGGAGAAGGGAAAGAACTTGTTAAATTGTCATCTTGAATACAGGGCAGAGGAAGAAATGTAATTTCAGTGTTTAATTAAAAACAGTGGGGGGGGAAAGTGAAATGATCAGTTTGGATATGAGATCTTAACAAAACAAAAAACCCCAACCCTTTGTATTCTATGTTTAAGCTATTGAGATATAGTTATCATTGCTGAAACGAATCATTTGAGAGAGAAGTAAAAAAAAATGCCAAGTTTGAAACAAGTCAGGGAAATCAATGTCTAGATCCTCTATTTTATTTTAAAAACTGTTTTCTACATGTGCATGTATGTTTGTGAATCAGTGCCTATAATAGGATATGTAAAATATTGAGACAAGCATACATTCATTAAGGAACTGATACATATAACTCAAACTAATACAGCAGCTAAAGGTATTCAAAATATGTTTCTTACAACAATTCTATATAAAGAAGAATTAATTTTAATATCCTTACTTTACATAAAAGGAAATTCAGTTTTTGAGAAGTTAAATTACAAGTCTATAACAAAACCACTAATGAGTTTTTTGAATCAAAAGAATTTGAATCAAAAGACCTGGGTTCAAATCCAGATTCTAACACTAATGCATTTTATTATAGGCTTTGAATTTAATTTCTCAAAAACTTAAAGTCCAGTCCTCTTCCAACCATTGTTGTTCAGTCATTTCAGTTGTGTCCAACTCTTTGTGACCCCATTTGGGGTTTTCTTGGCAAAGATACTGCAGTGGTTTGCCATTTCCTTCTCCAAATCATTGTACAGATGAGGAGAGTGAGGCAAAGAAGTTAAAGGATTTACCCAAAATGACACAACTAATAACTGTCTTCTTTTATTAATCTTTATTTATTTAAGGCAATGGGGTTAAGTGATTTGCCCAAGGTCATACAGCTAGGCAATTATTAAGTGTGTGAAGTTGGATATGAACTCAGGTCCTCCTGACTCCAGGGCCAGTGCTCTATCTACTGCGTCACCTAACTGCCCCTAATAAGTGTCTTCTTGACACCACAGTTGGCACTATGCCACCTAGCTGATTCAATCCATGCATAAAAATAGAATTTTTTCTACAAAATGGCCATTATATAATTTGTTAGAATATTGGCTTCTTGAGAACAGTGATGGTTTCCTTTTTTGCACTTGTATTCCCAGAATCTAGTATTGTATATGGAACAGAGTAAAATTTTCTTTCCCGTTTTTTTTTTTTGTGGAACAATAGAGTTAAGTGACTTGTCCAAGTTCACATAGCTAGTAAGTGTCAAGAGTCTGGATTTGAATTAGGTCCTTCTGACTTTGAACTCAAGTTCTTCTGACTTCAGGATCAGTGCTCTCTCCATTGTGCCACTTAGCTGTCTCATAGATTTTTGATTGCTAAGTGTTCATGCTACCTCTACTTGAGCCAGCATATTTTCCCAAAGTATTCATTAATGCTTGTGGAAGGCAATCAAATTGAATTGCAGTATATTGTATTGCACAGAAGACTAGACCTGTTCATGAATTATGTTGAATAACTTGGCACATACTTTACTCCTTGAGAGGGGTTGCAATATTATAATAAATTTAAAGCTTACAAGACTAGCTTCTAGGCAGGTTTTCCTGATTGAAGGTGCTTAGTTCTCATAAGGATCTTGGAGGAGAGAAGGCTAGAGCATTTGTGTCCAAGCAGAAGCCTTCAGGAAATCCCTTATGCCCTTAGGACAAAAAGGATTTCCAGAGTTTGTCAGGTTCTAGATTTAAGATTTTTTATTCCATTCAAGAGGCAGCTGGTGGTTCAGTGAACAGAGCACTGAGCTTGGTGTCAGGAAGACCCCAGTTCAAATTTGACCTCAGAAACTTAGCAGTTATGTGACCCTGGGCAAGTCCCTTAATCTCTGGCTGTCTAAGTTTCCTCAGTTGTAAATGAGTAAAATAATAGTATCTGTTTCACAGGGCTTTTGCGAGTTTGTTTGTAAACACAAAGAGGGTCCTTAATAAATTTTTACATTTTTACCATCTCCTCAGCAAATATAAATATAAAATTAAGAAATACAAATGTAAACCCATTGACTAATATTTATTACATACCTGTTAGGTGCTGGGCACTGTGCTATGCAATGGGAATCCAAAAATAATAACGAAACAGTTCCTGCCCTCAAAGAGCTTATATTCTACTGGGAGCTAAAACATATGCATATATTTTAGGTGTTTGGTCATTTTCAGTCATGTCTAACTCTTTGTGAGTCCACTTGGGGTTTTCTTGGCAAAGATACTGGAGTGGTTTGTCATTTCCTTCTCTATCTTATATAGGTTTAACTGAGGATTAAGTGACTTGCCCAGGATCACACAGCTAGTAAGCATCTGAAGCCAGATTTAAACTCAAGAAGATGAATCTTGCTGACTCCATATTTGACCTCCATAGTCAGTCACCTAGTTATCAGGCACATACAAACAATAAATAATATGCAAAATAAATTCATAAATGAATTTTTTTCCAGTGAGGCTGGATTTGAACTCAGGTACTCCTGCCTCCAGGGTCAGTGCTTTATCCACTGTACCACCTAGCCACCCCAGGAGATGATTCTTAATCTGAATTTTGAAGGGGATTCTTAGAAGTGGAGGTGAGGAGAGGGTGTATCCATGTAGAAGGAAAAGTCCATGCCTGGGCTCAGAGAGGAGAAATGGAGTGTTATGTACTAAGGGAGAGCAGGAAAGTCATTATGTCTGGACCACTGATTAGTGAAGAGGAGCAACAGAAGATTAAAAAGGTAGTTTTAAGCCAAGTTGGGAGGTTTTAAATGCCAAACAAAGGAATTTGAAAATATATACAAATCTGTTTTTAAAGATGTTGCTTAAACATTTTTTTTTTTTGCTGTTGATTTTCCCCATGGACGCTTCATAGGTATATTTTGAAAAGAACACATTTTAGAGATATGATTGCATTATCTACTAAATTCAACTTAACTCATAGTGATTTACTCCAAACAAACTTCATTTAGTTTCATTCCAAAGCAACCTCTTTCCTGGCAATCAAATTTAATTCCTACCAGTCACTTCTGATCTCTACAGGGAAGGTATCATTCTCCATATTTGCAGACTCCATTAGTTTCAGAATGAAGTAATATGATCTATTAAAATTCATCAGTGATTTCTGTTTTGTAAGTGCTCTCTCATTGTAACTTTTTCTGCTTCAGAAAGAAGTTTTTCAATGGCTTTGATTCAAATTTATATTATCAGTATAAAACAGGTGAATTTATGAACTAATGATACAAATCTGTTAGGTTCATAAAAACTCTTCACCGTGATTCTCCCTTAATTCTGAAGAATGAGAAATAGCAATAGAACCTATTTATAAACTCCAGCTCTCTTGGAAATGGCTAAAATAAAATATGAAAATGACATCAGCTGCAGCTAAGTAAATGGAAGCTATATCTCCCTGTATATAGTCTCTATGAAATGATATGACAAGATGGTGAGTTCCTCCTCTCAGTAGAAACTATATGAATATAGCTGGATTCAAACATTCTTACCCTCTTTTAAATCATAAGAACAGGGATAGCAACTTAGTTTCCTACATGAAACAAAAGAAAGAAAATATAATACATAGACCTATTTTTTTCTACAGGACAAATAAGTACATGAGTTCATGTAACTAAGCTATGGACAGGTATGTGTGTATGTGTAACCTTATCTTCAGGAGTCCAAGTTTCACCTTGGAAATAGTATATGGTGCTTTAATTTAAAGGTTCTGTGACTTGGAAAACTGTCAAGTGAAGAGGAAGGTATTGGGTTCAAAAGTATAACAGTGAAATGAAAAGTTGAAGTTAAACTCCAAAGTCCTTTCCAATGCTAATGAAATCTATGATCTTATGATTATTGGAACAGTGAATAGAGTTCTGAGACTTGCCAAAAGATCTGAGTTCTAATAAGCCCTCAGACACTTATTAACTGTGTGACCCTGTGCAAGCCACATAATCCTATTTTCCTCAATTTCTCCTTTGTAAAATGAGCAGGAGAAGGACATGGCATACCATTTAAGTATCTTTGCCAAGAAAACCCCAAATGGGATCCTGATGAGTTGAACATAACTAAAAGGATTAAATAACAATAGGAATCTGTGACTAAAGTAAATAGATATCCATACCTTATTCACCCTCAAAATTTTAATTATAGTATATTTTACACAATTTTCATTCCTGAGCCTCATGGTATAGTAAGTTTCCAGTAAAGGTTCAGAATGTTAGTTTCCTTGCAAATTATAATCTTAGAGAATTTTATGGGGGTACTGAAATAAGACCAATTTATGGTAAAAGTGGGTTTTGGAACCCAAGTTTTTCATTTATCCACCATCTTCCTGTTTCTTTTAAATTTTATAGGTGAGGATGTCTCTGTTTACTGATGTTATTCAGTCCTTTCAATCATGTATGACTTTGGCAATGATACTGGAGTGATTTGCCACTTCCTTCTCCTGCTCATTTTTCAGATGAGAAAAATGAAAAAAAAATCACAGAGCTAGTAAATGCTTGAGACTGGATTTGAACTTAGGTCTTTCTGACTCCAAGCTGGTGTTCTATTTACTGTTTCACCTATGCCCTATTTAGACCCCACTAAAGTTGAAGGAAATAAAGGGAAAACCATAGGCATTGAAATGCATTGGGAAAGCTCAGTATTTTATTCCTTGGGTTTGAGGCTTACTGACTCAGCTCAAGTTAGTGAAGATGATGAATTTAGCAGAATCAGACTGCCTGGGTATCTTTGTCCCTATCTACTCATCTGCATAAGATCCCATTAGAAATTTGGGAAATATTACATCAAGAAGTGTGAGATCCCCCCTTGAATTACCTACTCTGCCATACAATATAGGTTAGATTTTTCTCTACTTCCTTTCTGGATGCATCAGAGTTCTGAGTTGAGCCTTTATAGGGAAGCAAAATAAAAAGACTTTTGCCAATCCTAGGGTAACATTCACTGTCCCTGATGAAGAAACATTGTAATATTGTAATTGAAAATACAGAACACTGTAATAATCCTGATAAAAGAAGCATGGGAAGACCTAGCTGAGCCAAAGCGTAGAAATAGTGAAGAATGCAGAAGTCTTTTGAAGAGGAAATAGAATCCAATAGATTGACCATCACACTGTGCAGAGCTCCATGGTTGAATGACCCTCTTCCCTGCTTTCTAGAACAGTAATGGGTAGTTGCCTTCAGCACTGAACAATTTATTAATATTAAATATTAATGTTCATCCCACCAACAGAGTTAGTTAACTGAAACATAGGAATTGATAGTCATTCATACCTATGAGTGGGAAGTGAAAAAAATCCTCCTGGCCATAAAGTTGGATTTTGTAGATTTTGTAGGTTGAGCCAGATTTAAAGTAGGAGTCAGATCTTGCTTTTTACATGTAATAAAATGTAGCATGAAACTCTACTGATGTGGAAATAGACTATACTGACAAACAAACGTGCAATTGGTTTGTAATCATAAAAGGAATCTAAAAGAGTTATTTGGAGATATGGAGAAGCTAAGTAATTTGCTCATCCTCACAAAGCTGTTATGTGCCTTTGTCAGGTCATATCTGAATTATTGTAATCATTAATGGACCACACATTTTAGAGAAAACATTGAATGTCTGAAGAGCACCCAGGATAGGGAAGGGTCTCAAGTTTATGACATACAAGAATCTGTTGAAGTCAATGCAAATGTTGATTTTTGCTTGGGTGGAAATGGTGGCAGACCAAAGCATATTATTCCCATCTTGTTGACTTCAAGGAGATTTTCTGACTCTCTGTTTATGACATCATAATACCTCTCAAATGTACCATATATACCTGTCCTATATATGTATAAGCATACATATGTGGATATATTCACTTATGCACATAAAAGAAAACATGAAGAAAGAATTTTGAAGGAAAAAAACTTCAACAACCATATATCTACTATCCATCTTATAAACAGTTTCATCCAAAGGCTGCAGATCTTTCTTCTTTAAATTCTTTCCACTTTTTTTAACCCATTATTCTGCATCTCAAATTTGGTGGCACATTTTTAATGTGGCAAATATCAAATTGTATATAAAATGGGCTTCAAAAAATCCTGTTTCTGAAAATTTATAATCTCTTTTAGTATAACTTCAAAACATGGAAAATATGACTAAACTTTTCCAGGCAGCTTGTTGTAGGGTTCAAGACATATCAGATTGGGCATAAGTAGGTCTGGGTTATGCTTCTCTTTCTACTAGTAACTACCTCCATCATATAGTGAAATTATTTAGGGTTCAGATTTGATTTCCCCATATGTAAAATGAGAGATTGGACTAAGATGATCTATTTTTTCTTCCATTTTTCAAATTCTAAGAATCTATGATTGTGATACATAGAGTACTTTAGAAGAAAATGGATATTCACATTGGCATAGTATGCCAATTTGCAATTTCTTGTAAATCAAAGTCCCAATCTGCTTTTATGCACTTTGTTTTTAGCACTACCTTCACTTTGGGGTCTAATTTAACCGTAGCTAATCCACTTTCTTGCCAGAAATGGTCTTCCTATTGCAGATAATAAAATCCTATTTTATGCTTCTCCTTATTTGCTGCTCAAAAGGTCATTAAAATCCATTTTGTACAATGTTCCTCACTTTCTTTGTCTTTACATTTTCTTTTATCAGAATCTATCCCATTCAAAAGTGAAAATGGCATTCTGCTATAAATGTGACCTTGGAGAAGAAGGTCTACTTCAGCTAAAGAACTAGATTATGTTCAATCTCAGACACTTACCTTTAGCTTTATGGCTCTTTTTAACAAATTCAGGACAGTTAAAACTTCTTAAAACCTTTGAATTTTCTAGTTGCTTTTTCAAAGTCAATTTAGAGATGATTAGTTCCTGAATACTAATTTGAAAGATTAAATGACCACTGTTCCTTTTTCAGGTATTTTTACCATAGTAGGCACTGAAATATCCATGATGATAATATTAATTCCATGCAATAAAAGTTAAGCATCAGACTGAGGTGGAGAACATAGGATTTTTAGAATAACAAAGAAATGTCACTAAAATTCTTTTTCATTAAGGCTCACCTTCATTGGCGTCTTCTCCAATTCTGCAAGTTTAAGATGATTTCTCCTCAAATTTTTGGAGAGCATTTTATCCTATTCCTCATTTCATTTTGCTTGTTATAATTGTTTGGATACATGTTTCAATCAATAAAGCAAGAAGGATTTAATAATCCAGGCACTAGATTGGTCATTGGAGATACAAATGCAATGAATGGAATACTCCTTACTCACAAGGAGCTTACACTCTAAGGGGGGGGGCAACAGAGATCTGTATGTATAAATATAAATATGGTAAAATGGATATATATATATATATATTCACACACACATTATATATGTGGCTATATCATATAATAAAATCATATATAAATAACAGAGGAAAAACACAAAGGAGTTAAATAACTAAATTGCAACATAAATTCTAAAAGTGGAGGGACTGTGTCATTTATTACCTTTGCATCCTAGATATGTAAGACATTGCCTTGAATATAATAGATACCTAAGAGTTGCCTGCTGATAAAGATGGACTAGTTAGATGGCAAGATTGAAGAATGGCAGTTACGGTGCTCCACTTGCAACTTCATAATGTCAGGGGAAATCAAGGAAGGACTCTAGTCTATCAGTTGGACCCCCTGAGACATATTTAAGAATGGGTATCATCAAGAGACAGACAGGATGTGTAGATATAGTCAACATTATTGGAAGCTATATCCTGATTGGTGAGATCACAAATCCATTAGAGTATCTGACAATCTGAAATTACAAAGAGGAAAATGATGTTGGTGCTGCTGTTATCTCTTCTAAGGTACTAACCCAGATTCACTAAAAATATGAATTTAAATGAGTGCCATTTCTTTTTTGATATGTTTGTATGACTTATAGACCAGATCAAAGAAATGATGTAAACACTATCTAAATAGATTTCAGTAAGGCATTTGAAAAAGTCTGTCAAGCTAATCTTGTATATGATACAGAGAAATGTGTTAAAAAGATAGTACCATTGTTATCCTCAGTGACTGAAATAAATATATCAGAGACAGCTCTTGAGTTATAATCCTGAATAGACCAACACACTCTCTGGGAGTTTATACTCAGGAAAAGGAATATGATGGGATATGAATTTGTGGAATTGTAGTCTAACACAATGACTAGCTAGGCACCATGCAACTTAGGTCACTTAGGTCACAGGGCTTTTGATCTGTTCTTGTCCCTTCCCTTAACTGATCTTTATGATTTACTCAAATTCAGCTTCAGGAGACTGATCTGTTTGCCGAGGAACAGGTTTTCCCCCACCCCACCATTTTAAGTTATTGGGTCATGTTTCCATTATAACTACTCTGAGAGAAGTTGTTAGTCATAGAAATGATTATGGGTTCCTCCTAAAACCCCAAAGGGAGAAATCCAGAAAGTAAATGAATGACACACAACAAAAATGGGTACAGAACAAGTATACAGCACCCCCTTTGCTGATGTAGAGATTTCTGCTTGGATATTCTATAGTACTTAGTGAAAGTCCATGATAAAGGATCACATGTTCTCATAAACCCTATTTCTATCCCAGGCAGATATAAGGATGTTAGCAGGGCAACATTTGAGTTTAGACTTGGCAGTGTCCTTAGTGCCTCAGAAATAAATGCATTAGAGGCAACTATTAAGTTTTCAATATTTCTCATTTCTGTCTCTTCCTTTTTTTATTTCCCCTGCTGACACCATGGTTCATGTTCTCATTACTACCACGTGGACCTTCACAATACCCTTCTTATAGTCATTCCTTTCTTCACTACTTTTTTTGCAAGGTGGGGGAGGGGAGCTGGATCTGTGATTTCATTAGTATAGGGGACTCCCAATGGAAATCTCCCTTTACTAATGCAGAATAGCATCTGCTATGAAACTTGTGGCTTTATAAAATTCTTTAGGGTGTCCCTAAGAGATTTAGTGAATTGCAGTATATGCAATATATGGAGTATATGTATGTGTACACACACACACACACACACACACATATAATATATATATATATATATATATATACATATATGTATACACATTCATACCCCCATATATGTATGCTTATCCCTCCATACACTCACATCCATATATGCAAAAATAAATACATATATTCCTTATATATATGATATTATATATACATATATGATCTCAGTGTCAGAAATGTGTTTTGAATCCAGGTCTTCCTGACTTAAAATCTTTGTCTCTACTAGGACAGAGTGCTTATTATTTAAATCATAATATGAATGCCAAAATAATCTCTGCCAGGGAAAAAAGTCAGTTATTACCTCTGATATAAAGAATAAACTCCTTTACTTGACTACCAAGATTCTCCACCAATTTGTGCCAACAATAGTTTAAAACTATTAAGTCCTATTACTGCCACATGCTCCATGCATTAGCCAAAACAAACTATTTGTCCATTGAACATACCCTGATTTTCTTGCTCTGTCTATTTAGGAATAGTGCTTCCTATACTGAATTGTCCTCCCTTCCCCCTACAATTTCCTAAATGCTAGGAAAAGGAACATTATGGGATATGAGTTCATGGAATTATAGTCTAGCACAATGACTAGCTAGGCACCATGCAACTTAGGTCACAAGAGCTTGTGATTTGTTCTTGTCCCTTCCCTTAACTGGTCTTTATGATTTACTCTCCTATTAGTAATCTTCTTTCTCCTTATTTGGTTCTATTTGAACCCCCTTTTCTATACTTATTTATTAGAGGATTTTACATGAAATGAATAACTGGGAGATCTTTGTTTGAGGAGACCCATTTTGCTTAAATGAAGCACCAGCCTAGATTCACTGCTGGAGTAATATGTTATGTATATTGTAAAATACTAAAATTTGAATTTTAAAAATGATATAGATATAAAGTAATATTTAATTTTTTATTTTATTCAGAAGTGGTAAAAGTCAAACTTACAAATAATATTTATTAGAGTAATTTAGGTAAATAAACTTCATTATTTCTGAAAACTTTGGTTTAGCTTTTTGTGTTACTATTATATTTGAAAATGTTTCTAGATTGTTTATTTTGATAAGATCGAGGCCTTAGTGACTACCTTTTGTAGTTGAAAATGGTACTTCACAAAGATATGCTGATCTAAATGGAAGAAGAGTCTCACTGGCTATGTTTACTAAGTCACAAGGTTCACTTTTCAATTTTTTACATAGTTTTTTTTGTTCCTGAAACTTTGCTAGTAAATTCCCTTCTTCTATGATATCATGTATTCATTCAATTGTTTTTGCAAATAAATCAGAAGATGCTACAGTTTCATGTTTTTAACAAATGAATTCAAAAACTTCTTGAAACATTGATAGATTTTTTTAAAACAGGTTAGAAAAATATTAAAGTATGTAGATTTTAATGTTTTTATATGTATTGTGATTTTCAGCAATAGCATCATATACTCTGAAAAATTAATTAAAATTGTTTTTAAATAGCAAATATTCTTTAGAAAAACAATTCCTTTATCACTGTTAAAATGTTTATCTTGAAGGGACAGAAGGGGCAAGTGTGTATACATGTGTTTTTCTTGAAAATATGTTCTAGGTAGCATACTTCAAATAGCCATTGTGATGTTTGTCTTTTGTTTTCAAAGACCATGACACATTGGGGAGGTGATGCCATGACAAACATATGAATTAGATTTGAATGAGGGGTTGCTGTGTCACCAGTCTCACTTTCTCCTCTAGAAACATGTGGGTCCTGTGATCAGATGTGAATCAGGTCAACTGGAGATGACCCTGGATACAATCTGGGTTAAGTGATTTGAGCAAGGTCACACAGCGTGTGTGCATGAGACTGGATTCGAACTCCTGTCCTCCTGACCTCAAGGTTAGTGCTCATCCACTGCACCACCTTGCTACAGTTTTCTTTGCAAAGATCAGCAAATAAAGAACATTTGTCTATCTGTCTTTTGTTTTTTAATGAACAAAATATAGTTCATTTTTTAAGTTCAACCAGCATTTTGGCATAATATAACTGGAAAAATTTGGAAGGTACAAAAGATTTTCATGGTTACTCACCATGAATGCCTTGTCAAAACTGACTACATCATTATTTTTAGCTCTATGTTGCTGATGGAAAGGGTTCATAAAATCAAAGTAGGACAAGCAGCAAAACCGTCATCACATTTTTGTTCAATTGTACTCTCATTATAATTATATTCAAATCTTTCTCTATATAGAAATGAAGTGTCAATTTCTTGAAGATTATCTTATTTAACCTATGTAGCTATATATATATATATAGCTACACATGGGAAGATCTATGTAATCCACAAATCCAATTAGCCAGATATAAATGTGTCATTTATATATCAATTGTTTCATTTGGCACATTAATAATTTGTCAATGAATTAGATATTAGTAAAGTTTAATTTCTCTTTTAACATAAGCAAATCTAATTAATATATGTACATAGAAATTCTAATATTTTCTTACCACCTAGTGTCCAATATAAAATAAGCACTTAATAAGATTATACATTGACACCCTAACTAATAGTCTTCCACCACACCTACAATGTAGACACACTATTTTTGAGACTATTTCTCTAAGATACTTTTAACATCTTGTGGGCAGCTTTGGTCATATCAGCCTTATGATTCTGACTTTAAAACCTCCAAGTTTCTCTGGAGAGAAAGAAGTTTGGCAAGAGATCAACTCTATCCCTGAAGTATATTTAAAAATAAATCAGACTTTGTGCAATCCCAGGGTAAAGAATTTCAAAAAAGAAGATAATTTTTTGCAATTCTCTATTGTGAATTAAGTTTATATTGGTCATAAAACTAAGTTGGCAGTAACAAAGCTAAGCATCTTGGTTAGCTAATGTCTAATCTAAAGGAGTCATTAATCCCCATTAGTTACAAATGGGGTATGCTATTGTTAATGAAGTCTACATCTAAGGTGGAAGTGGGTAGCTTTAGCTGTCTGTTAAGGCCTGCAATTTGCTAATAGCCTTTGCTTTTTTACTTTCTTTCATTCTCCCTCTCTCTCATCTATGTTCATTTGTAGTTGACCATTCATTTACTAGCTGTCTGTCTTCATTATGCTATCACAAATATTTTTTAAAGAGTTGTTAAGGGGATGTCTTGGGATGTCATTGCTAAAACTGATCTTCTAGAAGATCTAGTCAAAGGACTAATGGATTCAATGGTAACATCTCATGTTAATGGTACTCAGAATAAGAATTTTACACAAAGCCTCTCTTGAAAAGAGGAATGCACAGGCATCTGCAGTTTTGATATATTAGAACTGCATTGAACATATTGGGCTTTACCTGCAAACGGTGAGCTTTCCTGCATGATTCTGGTGTGGGATGCATTGCTTTTATAATCCATGAATTTTAAACACCTGTACTTTTCTCAGATAATTGCCATTTCCATCCAACACATCTGGATCCTGTGTGTTAATCAATAATTATTTGATTACACTGTTATGCCTTTTATGCTAATTAAGCTTTGGAAACAATATAATTATGCTGCTTCTGAAATAACATTTTTAGTGTATACTATTTATAACATCATGCATTCATAATTTATATATGGCTATGTAATGTATACACAGATCTAATTTGAAAAATTGAATTTTTTCCCAATGTGTATGTCTTTGCCAAGTTCATCATTGAGGAAAACTGAATTTTATTTTATATTTAAGTAGAAAAATTCTACTATTTGGGAAGGAAGAATCTGAATTTTTTGTTTGGCAAGAGGAGGGAGAAAAATGTTTACGATATCTAATATTTGTGATTAAAGAAGTAGCATACAAAATAATTTCTTGGATTATTCACTTTTGAAATGACATGGTCTAGTGGAAAGAGTTGTGATTTATGTCAGGATATCTAAGTGAAAGGACTGATTCTACCTAGTAGCTATGTGGCCTTGGACAAGTCATTTATCTTCTGTGAACTTAGTTTCTTGTATAAAATGAAGGACTTAAGACTGGATGATTTCTGAGATCCATTCTGATTTTAAAATCTGTGAATCATAAGAAATGTGAAACTTTCTTCTGATCTATAATATAATCTACATTTTAAAACATTTATATTTATAAAGCTAGGTTCAATACTAATATTTCTAAAACAAACAAAACACTTATTCTGATGCCTCATCATAGCATGGTGGTAACAATAGAATCTCAGAGGTACACCACTGAAGTGAAAAGTCTGGAAGTTCTTACCAACTTGAAAAGGTTCAGCCCATCAAGTTTTCTTATCCTCTAAGGACCAGCATAGATAATTTATTCAGGGTCCATTTAGTAGAAGCTGCCTCCCTGGTGATGATGGTCATTTGTTTTTAGCTATTTCTGTAGGACTAGTTTCTAAGGCACTAGCTCTCATCTTAATATGTAAGATGGAATGAGAGTCGATCAGAGGCACTGGGTTGAAATGGATGTCCTCAGGGTCTTGGGGAGAGGTCTAATGGTTCAGTTTGGAATGCTGAATTTCTAGCACTGGAGAAGTCAATGGTCATTGCCACACATGGAATTCCAGCTCTGTCTAGGTGAGGCAGTCACTGAAATGACAATCTTTCATTTGAAGTTTATTTGAAGTTATTCCCAAAATGAGTCAAATATGACATGATTATTGTTTTACCAAAAATCTTTTTTCCCAATAAAATCCTGATTTTCTGTGATTATTCAACATTCCTAAGAGAGAGATTTAGATGAAGAATGAGTATCCCAATTCACTCAGAGTTAACCTTTCTTCTAGAGCAAAGGTTCTTTCCTGGGGGTCTGTTAACTGAAAAAAAATAAGTCTCAACTTTTGGAATATATAGTTATTCCTTCCACATTACAAGGGTTAAGTCCTCAGTGCCCTATGATCTGGAAAATTAATTCAAAATTTTCTGGCCCTCCCCTCATACCAGAAAAAAAGCTCTAAAAGAAAGATCTGTTATGGGGTATTTATTGAACTTTATTGTAAAATTTGGGTTAAGTATTTGGTCATAGACTCTGTGTCATCTGCTAGCCTTCAAGAATCTTTTGCAGCTTCCTCAGAACTCCCCTAAAATTTCCATTTAATTTCCTATGCTAACCCATGATATATGGAATCCACAATGGACAAAGTTGTGATGTGGAAGAGATAACTGCAATTGATCACCTTTGGAATATTTATTTTTATGTATTTAGAAAGACTTTCCCAAGGAGGGGTCTTTACAGGACTGCCAAAGGGGCTCAAGATACATTGAATGAAATAGATCCTTATTTTTAGAGTAATGATAACTCAGATTAAAAAAATCTGGTATTAGGAAGCCTAAAGGTAGCTAAGTGGGCTAAGTGGTGCAGTGGATTGAGTTTTGGGTCTGGAGTCTGGAAGACTTGAATTCAAATCTAGGTTCAGACACTGGACAAGTGGCTTATCCTCTATTTGCCAGGACCATCATCTGTAAAATGGGAATGACAATAGTACCTTTCTCGTAGAGTGTTCTGAGGATAAAATGAAATAAATAATTATATTGGAGGCAATCAGGGTTAAGTGACTTGCCCAGGGTTACGTTACTCATAAGTACCTGAGGTCAGATTTGAACTCAAATCCTACTAATTCCCAGGTCCAACACTCTATCATTTGTATACAGAGCTGCCTTAGATAACTGATTACAAAGCACTTAGTCCAGTGTTAGAAGATAATATATCTTCCAACTAATTATTAATCATTATTAAGTTCTATGTCTGAGCCATCAATTCCCCAGTCCATTGCACTTCACTATTTTAGGATCTGAGATTCTGTGGTACTTTCTCCAATGCAGAAATCAAAATTGTGAGAGAAAGAGGATGGCTGAGGTAGCTTGAAGCCTCAGATCGCCCTCGGATTTTAAGGATGAAATATAAAAAGAAAAAAAAAAGATGTTGTTTATTCCAAAGAATAACTGCCTGCAAGCAAGAAGAAAAGGGATCTTTGAGGGAGCTGTTGCCTATCTGGGACCCCAATAAAGGATCTGTATATTATCTAGAATGAATATAGTAGAGTCTAAATTATAAGATTAATTTTACCCAGCAACTTTTACAAGTTTTCTATCCTTTGGGTGCCAAAGTAGAAGGTTTTTGTTAGTGACTATGACTAAAAAAAAGTATTACCTGGTATCTTGCTATGAGACTCTCTATATACTTAGCCTGTCTTTGTAAGACAGGTCAATTCTCTTAGCCTTCCCAGCTTGGTAGTACCCCCCAGAACTTGTATACTTCTGGCACAGTCTTTGAGACTCCAATTAGACCACCTCAACATATTACTGCTTTACTAGTTTAGAAATTTAGTGAAAAATAGTCTTTTACACTAATAGAAAATAAATATTCACAAGGGCTCAAAAGTTGACTCAGTAGATAAAGTACCAGGCCTAGAATCAGGAAGACTTGAGTTCAAATATGATCTTAGATAGTTACTAGCTATGACTGTGGGCAAGTCACTTAATCTGACTCCTAGTCCAATGCTAAACATTTTACTAGTACCCATTTCATGATAGCTTTGGTTCAGTAAGTATATGTGTATCTATCTATCTATCTATCTATCTATCTATCTATCTATCTATCTATCTATCTGTCTATACAATTTTCCTTATATCTCTTGATATAAACAAATCTCCCTTTGAAACAACAACTTAAAAATTACTAATTAAGAAAATATATTTTCTAGTTGATAGAATGCTAGACAGAGATAGGAAGATTGGGGATTTGATTTTTGACTCTGATAATAAACCAGCTTATGGAAGCACAGGTGAGTCACCTGGCTTTCCTGAGTTCCATTTTACTCATCTGTAAAATGATAATAGCTCCCTTACAGGTATTGGATTACATAAAATGCACTTTGAAAATTTTAGACCAAACCTGTGATTTTAAGAGTACAATGAACTCCCAGTGAAGAAAATCTACCAATGTAGATTGGAACCTATTTTGCAACTTATATTTTGAGATCAATTTTGAGCACTACAAGGTTAAGTGACTTGTCCAGGGAATACAGCCCATATGTGAGAGAGGCAGTATTTCAACTGATAGCTTTTTGGGAAGAGGATCAGCCCTCTATCTATTAGACCACACTACTTCTCAAAACTTAAATTGGTGATGTATGTCAATCAGTGTCAGAGTCATCACCATTATCATTGCCATTTTGTTTCTGCAAAAGTTCAGACTAAATGACAAGGAAAATTAGACCAAGTCACGATCACAATGTAGGTATCAGTCAAAGCATGATTCCAACATGTCATTTATGAAGGCCCTGATAGGTTTTTCAGAACCATTCAGAAACCAAAATAAAATAGATGTCTTAGAGACAAATGGACAAGATAATAGCTTACTATATTGCAATGCTATAGGTGAAGCTACTTCCCTTTATTTCAGGTCTTTTCTTATCAACACTTGAGCTTTCAGGTCCACATGCCAAGAGTGGCCCAACTGGGCATAATGAGGAGCAATTGGATGAAAATGAAAAGAAGCAAGGGCAATTGGAGCTGATGAGCGGGCACCATTTCCTAGTAGGGAGCTTGATTATGTTGGAGAATAGTTTCTTACTGGAAGTGATTGCAGACTCATCATTTGCCTCACTTGCAGCTAGATCAGGCAACATGCTGGAGAATTGCAGGGAGTCATAGATTAAATGGGCAGAAGGATAAAAAGAATGACTGAAAATAGATTTCCTCCATTTTAAATTTCAGGTTATTTTAAATATATAAAGTTTGGATTTAAAGCTAACCTAGGGCTGCTTCCAAGGAACATTACATACCCTGACTACCAATGAAAACTTGTGTAGATGTGAGGAGAGTTAGTGATGGAGTAGATAGAAAGCTGGACCTGGAGTCAAGAAGACCTGAATTCAGATCTGGTTTCAGGCACTTATTTGTTCTGGGATGTTTTTTGCCTCAGTTTCCTCATTTGTAATATGGGAATAATTGTGGCATCTACCTCCCTGGATAGATGTGAGGATCAAATGGTATAATATTGGTGAAGTACTTACCATAGTGCCTGACCTGTAATAAGTGCTTAATCAATGACTGACTGACTCTCCCACCAGAGAATGGCATTGTAATGATGCTCATTGTGATATTCTATATTATCACTATCACATCATAAGAATGTACATATCTAAGTTGATAAAAGGATTTTAATCTGAAAATTCAGGAACTTATTTTTCCTCAAACCACTATGTTAATTAAATACCCACTTACTTGAAATTATATCTCTTGCATTTCATTGTTCATTCCCCCCCCTTTTTTTTGGAACTTTTTTTTAAGGTCTATTCTGCCTTACTTTCTCTCCCCTAACAATATGCACAAAAAGTGAGTTTTTTAAATTAAATTTTTAGCCTCTATCTATGAAGCATACAAAAAGTTATTGTCTATTATCTGATTAATTTCATTTGAGAAGTCAAATGGTACAGTGAATGAATTATTTTATTTGGAGTCAAAATACTTAAACTTGAATGCCTTCTCTGATGTTTGCTCACTATGTGACTTTAGAAAAGTCACTTTAATTTTCTCATCCTCAGTTTCTTCTTCTGTAAATGGTGAAAACTACTTGTACTTCACAACAGGTGCCAGGAAAATCAAATGAAATGCTCTTATAACAAGAACCATGAAAACAGATTATTAATAATTATATTAATTCCCAAAGTCTAATTGAATGTGAGCATTAATAAAATAAGGTAGATAATTACAAGTTCTTCATATTAATAGATGCTGTGCAGATAACATCACTTAGTTACTGTCAGAAGTCTAGTGTAAATTGGCATGAGGTAAAGGTTTAGCAGCCAATTGCCACAGAGGAGGCTATGGCTGTCTGAGAATTCTGGTGGGACATTAATTTATGCCAAAATAATCAATGATAGATCAAGCAGAGTAGGAAGGAATCCAGAAACATCAAATCCAAATAAACCAGCAGAAGTAGAAATTAAATGTGAGCCAAGATCTTAAGAGAATCTGATCAAACCAAGCATGGTGGATGAGTGGGGAAAAAAGAGAAAAAAATTGGGAACCCAAACCATGGAGTAGATGGTGAAAAGTATATCATGTAGCATGATCCCTGAAAATATAAATTGCTTAATGATCTGTAATCTTTTTTGATAGGATATGGAGTATTAATGCCACCCAATTTGCAGTCTCAATCATGTCTTCAATCATTAAGCTCTTTTCCTAACATTTGCAACAAAACATAATAAACCTAGTTTCTAGTAAAAGTCAGGTTCTCAGACTTGAAAGCTATAATCCTCGTTTTGTTTTTAAAGTGAACAACAAGGGGCAGCTAGGTGGCACAGTGGACAGAGCATTGGCCCTGGAGTCAGGAGGACCTGAGTTCAAATATGACCTTAGACACTTAATAATTGCCTAGCTGTATGACCTTGGGCAAGTCACTCTTTTTGTTTTGTTTTGTTTTTTCAAAGTAAATGGGCTTAAGTGATTAAGTGAAAAAAAAGAAAAAATGCATAGAATATTAAATGAAAATATAAAAAAGTAATTTTCAGTGGGAAGACACTAACTACTGGGCAAAGGGGAGGACCAGGATAGTTTTCTAGAGAAGCCGAAAGTTACACTGAACTTTGAATTAGATTCTGTGTTCAATTGAGTCAGAAGAAGTGATACAAGGAAATTCTCAAGTTCTCTCTGAAGAACTTTGATATTGATTTGGTGACATGGGAAATATTGGCACAGGACCACCCAACATAGCATGCCCTCTTTAAAGAAGGTGCTATGCTCTATGAGCAAAGCAGAATTGAAAGAAGTCAAGAAATGCAAGAAGCAAAATTTAGAGAAGCCACACCAAATGTTCACATGGATTATTTGTGGCCAACCTGTGGTAGAGCATTCTAAGCTCAAATTGGTGTCATCAGACACTGTTGAACACATTGTAACTTGACTCAACATAGTGATGTCATTTTGGTTCTTTTCAGAATGAAGATAAAAACCATCCAACCATATATGCAATGATGATATGGGACTAGAGTTTGAGACAGAGATTAACTAGATTTAAAGATATGAATTCATCTGCATAGAGATCATAATTAAACATATGCATGTATATGCATATGTGTATATATATATACATATATATATGTATATATATAATTATTTTATTTTATTTTTTTGCAAGGCAATAGGGTCGGGTGACTTGTCCAAGGTCACATAGCTAGGTAATTATTTAGTGTCTGAGGCTGTATTTGAACTCAGGTCCTTCTGACTCTGAAACCAGACTGAAAATGTTCATCACTGAGTGAAAGGTGCCATTCCTTCTTTCGGAGGAGGCTAAGATTGGGTTAGAAAAAACAACATCAAATGGAAGTCAAAAGTCAGTTGGGAGAATCAAATTTACTATTCCTCTTTCCTACAAAGGTTGAAGTTTAGTCAGTAATCTCCTCAGTGGGAGATTAAAGTCCTACTTCCTATCAATTTTCTTCTTTCTTTTTACTCAAGGGAAGGGTGCAGCAGAAGAAGGAAGGCTGAGTCAAATGGAAATTTGTTCCTCTTTGTACTAGAAATTCTCCACATACCAGTTGGGATATCAGGTTGACAGCAGAAGATGGAAATCATCTTTTGTTGGGACAGAAGAAAGTCACTCAGCTTGGCCCTTTGCTGTCTTCCCTGAGGCATATCTTAAGACAGAGGGAAGTAACTTTGGAGCAAATGAAATCTGGCCAGGCTTTTTTGCCATTTTTCATTAGGGGACAGAAGCAGCATGAGATAGAAGGTGCATAGTCAGAAGAAGGCCCTGGAAATCTTTTTCCCTTTGAAGTAATGATGAACTCTAATAAATATTACACTATACTGAGAAGCAGTGCTGTTCCTGAATTACAGATAGTCCTAATTAGAGATGTAATACTGAGACATAACCTTGTACCATGCCCATTGTCATGAAAGGTTGAAAAATTTATCTAAGAGATGAAGATAAACATGCTTCACTAACTTCAGAACATGCTTAATTTGCATCCCATTGAAAACTCATCAGCTATAATCAAGACTACACTTGAAAAATGGATTCTTTGCCAAAGGTACATTTAGCATCTACAGTAATAAAATTGTGGTTTATAATGATTGAAAGAATATGGGGCAAAATCTTAATGACAAATGGTGTGAATTTAACAAAAGGAGGACATTGCATGGTAAAATAAAAATTCTACAGTTTTTTAAGTGTGTGCAATTTCTTGAATTTTAATAAATATATTTAATTTAACTTCAGTTAATTTGCACACATTTATTTGGATAAAATTTAAAATATAACAATATGCTGCAAACAAACATTCCTCTCCTGCCATTCAATGTCAATATGAGTCAAACATTCAACAAGTATTCATCGAGATTTACTGCAAAGAACCTGCAAAGTGCTGGGGATAAAAGGAAAGACAATGAATGACCTTGTGCCCTTGAGCAGCTCTCATTCTAATTAGGCAGACAGAATGAAAAAAAGACACACCTACATATGTGCAAAATAAATATAGTCTAAATGGTAGGCAATCTCAGAGACACAAGCCAACAACGGGTAGAACTAGAAGTCTAAAGAAGAGGAGTTTCAAATCAAAGCTTTAAGGAAGGGATTCCAGGAGGTAGAAATTCCAGGAGGGAGAATATTCTAACCACTGGAAACAGAGAATGAAGTGAAAGGGAGTCTGGAGTCGTGGTGAGAGGACCAGGAAGTAGACAAGTGAACCTGGATCTGAGGATATGCAGAGGAGACTGAATGAAGAGCGGATAGGAAGAAAAAGACTAGGTTGAGAAAGGCTTGAAAAATGCCAAATAGCAGGCTTGACATTTGATCTAAATTTAAGTAATAGGAAGTCATTATATTTTTATTGACAAAGACAGAGACAGTGTGTGTGTGTGTGTGTGTGTGTGTGTGTGTGTGTGTGTGTGTGTGATTATAAGACTTCTGCTTTGTAAAAATCATCTTGATATTTGAGTGATGGACAGATTGAAATGAAGGAAAATTGAGGCAGGGAAACCAAAGGGAAGACCACTGGAAAATGGCCTTAGTCCAGAAAAGATGTGATGAAGTCCCAAGCTAGGGTCTTGTTTGTTTGAGTGAAGAGAAGGTGATAGGTACAAGACATGTTGTGAAAACAGGAACAACAAGATTTAGCAACAGATTAGATGTGCAAAGCTAGACAATTGAAATGGAGAGTAAAGGTGATTGTGAGGGTGACAACTGGAGGGCTGCCCGCTATTCATACAGCAACTGCCTATATTTTAAGACAGTTTCAGATAGAATTTAAAACTCATTTATATTAAAAAAAAATCCTTTTCATCTGTGAATAAAGAGCTCATTCCCTTAGAGGAGATGTGGTGTAGTTAAAAAGAGGAAGGTATTTGAAATGAAACGATCTGAAAAAGTGAATCTTTCTTCTAGGGACAGTTAGGTGGCAAAGTATATAGAGTACCAGTCCTGGAGTCATGAGGATCTGAGTTCAAATCCAGTCTCAGACACATAATAATTAACTAGTTGTATTACCTTGGGCAAGTCACTTAACCCCTTTGCCTTAAATAAATAAAAAAAATTCTTTTTCTTCTACTATTTATTACCCATGTAACTTTGAACAAGTTGCTTATCTTTCCCAGTTTTCTCATCCATAAGATAGGAATATTGAATTAAGTGACCACTTGCTGGGCAGCTAGGTGGCACAGCAGTGGATAGAGCATTGGCCTTGAAGTCAGAAGAACAGGAGTTCAAATCCAGCCTCAGATACTTGCCACTTACTAGCTGTATGACCTTGGGAAAGTCACTTAATCCTTTTTGCCTCTCATCCAGGGCCATCTCCAGTCATCCTGATCCATATCTGACCACTGGACCCAGATGACTCTGGAGGAGAAAGTGAGACTGGTGACCTTAGCACAGCACCCCCCATTCAAATCCAATTCATGTGCTTATTATAACATCACTTTCCTGATGTCATGGTTTTCTTTGAGAATGAAGGACAAATATCACTTAGGTCCTTTCCTAGCTTTGAATTCTAGAGACATTCATTAAGAAGCTACAAAAATTCAGAGGTCAAAGGTAGACCCCATGAACCTTCAACAAAAGGTACTAATTTATAGTCAATTTCTTGAAAGATTAATTTGAATACCTAATATCCTCTGAGTTCTTTCCCATAATTTCCATTGTCAAAGATAAGAAAGCTACCTATTAATAATAGGATAAAAGTGCTGCAGGCTGATAATGGTCTGTATGCCACTAACTCATGTATTTTTTAAGAGTTCAGTCCACTGGATTAAAGGCATATAATGACCCATTAAGAAACATTATATTCTGATCATCTTTTTAATGTGCTTGCTAATATGTATTAAATAAAATTGGTCCCTTTTCAAGAGAGATCTGGGCATCACTGCTTTATGGTCCATGGAGTTTCAAACTTTGTATATCTATCATTGAACTATGTAAGTGTTCTTGTCCTAAAGGAAGCAGAAATCAATTAAGGAAATACAAAAAGATCACAGGTATCATGTGATTTGATTGCAAATGAAATGTAGACTATTTCTATAGAGGTCTCAAAAGTCTTATTGTAAGCTATTAAAGTTTGAAACTGCCCTAATCCTTTTGGGACACTCTGGATTCTGTGGCAAAACTATTGTTTTTATGGTAAGATGGCTTCTCCAAAAATGTTCACATAACAACTTTTATTGAATTGATGAATACTTCAAGGTGTAGTTTCCTAATTCTGCCTCTCAATGTCACAGTTTGTAGCTAATGAGTTTGACTTATTGTTGGGGAGATCTCTGAAGGATTCATGCAGGACAATTAAAACTATCCTAATTAGTCAATTTGTTAATTATAAAGTTGTTTCTGCTTTTCTTTTTTATAATTCCATGTCTGATTATTTCACTTCTTCAGGACATGACATAATGGGCAGGAGAATAGAGAAGGTCAGGGATGAGCAAAGAAGTTAATTGGATTTTGTTTAGTTCTCAGTGGAAATAAGTAAACATCGCTGTCTTTAAAAGAAGACCAGGAATAATCTAGATCTGGGAGTTATTTAAAAGATGATTTCTCACCCCCCTCCATTCTCCCCCCTTTAAGAACCTGCCTGTGTTTGAAACAAGAGTCAGATCTAGTCACTTCAGATTTCATTAGATGAAAAGAAATCTGTGATTCCATTGGTATTGAGAACTCCCTTTTGAAGAAACTTCCTCTGTACCTTCTCTGCATTTTACTCCTTAGGGATTTGTCTAGAGGATTGAGAGTTGAGGTGACTAGGATAGCTTCACATAGCCTGAATGTATCGGAGGTAAAAATTTAAAACCAGATCTTTCTGATTTCATGACTATGAAGAAAATATGCCCCAAATTTGTAACTTTATACCTAACTGCTAGTAATTTACCACTGAATTTCAATTAAAATTACTTTAGGCCTTTCAGGGCCTTCTTTTCATTTCTGTACAATCCTTTTTCAGTAAGATTTGAAAGTAAGTTTTTCAATAATAAATGGTAGATTGGATTCAATATCCCAATTTGATTGTCAGAGTCATAAAGAAAAGGGAAATCAACTTTCTTAAGACACATTTTAGATTGACAGATCTCTTGAACTCAAGTGTTCTGGGTTTCAGTACACAAAGCTGTTGGGACATGTTCATTAAGTTTTTTAATAAGATCGAGAGTCTCTGGCAGGGGGCAAGAAGGGAGAAGAATCATGAAGAAGCAAATTGGCCTAGGAAATAAACAAAGCTCCTGAGTTGGTCAGAGTCAAACCTTGACTGTGAATAGCCTAAAGAGATCCAAGTTCCTATAGACAAAGGAAGATCTATCTAATCAAGAGAAAGAGACAGAGAGAGTGAGAGACAAAAAGAGAAAGTCTTTTTAAAAAATCTTTTCTTCTGAAGTAATAACAAATCCCTGAGTTCTCCCTCATCTGGATACCTATAATTTTCAATTTCTTTTATGTAAAATCCAGAATTAAATTTGGAGGCCATCTTGTTCAATCTCAAATAAAAGAGAATTCCTTAAAACTAGAAAATAGTGTGGCAGAAGCTAGACATAGATTACCCTATATCAAGAGAAGATCAAAATGAGTTTGAGACTGACATACAAAGGGTTACACCATAAGCTAATTATGAGAACAAGGAATAGTCTACCTATCAAATTTATGGAAGGGGAAGAGTTTATGATCAAACAAGAGATAGAAAACATAAATTGCAAAATGGTTAGTTCTGGCAACATTAAACTAAAAATGTTTTGCCATGAATAAAACTAAGGCAACCAAGATTAGAAGGAATGAAGAAAGCTGGGAAACAATTTTTACAGCCAGTGTTTCTGATAAAGGACTGTTTCTAAAAATATATGGAGAACCGAGTCAAATTTAGAAGACTAAAGGTCATTTTCAAATTATTAAATGGTGAAATTATAGAAGTAGACAGTTTTCAGATGAAGAAATTTAAACTATCTATAGTCATATGAAATGCTCCAAATCATTATTGATGGGGTAATGCAAATTAAAAAACTCTGAGTGATCACCTCATATCTATCAGATTTATTAAAGTGACAAAAAAAGGAAAAATGATGAGTTTGGAGAGGATGTGAGAAAACTAGGGCACTAGTGCATTATTGGTGGAGTTGGGAACTGATCTAACCTTTCTGGAGAGAAATTTGGAATGATGTCCAAGGGAGAATAAAACTGCATACCCTTTGATCCATCAATATCACTACTATGTCTATATCCCAAGGAAATTATAAAAAAGAGAAAAAAGATCCACATGTAGAAAAATATTTATAGCAGCTCTTATAATAGTAAAGAATTGAAATTGAGGCGATGTCAATCATATAGTAAGTGACTGAACAAATTATGATATATGAATGTGATGGAGTACTATTGTTCTATAAGAAACCATGAATGACCAGAATTCAGAAAAGCCTGCGAAGTCTTATAGGAACTCATGCTAATTGAAGTGAGTAAAACCAGAACATCTACACATTAACAGAACATTGTGTGATTATCAACTGTGATGTACTTAGCTCTTCTTAGCAGTTCAATGTCCAAGAGCAATCCTAAAAGACTTGTGATGAAAAATACCATCCACAACAAGAGGAAAAACTATGTAGTCTGATTGAAGAGTATGGCATATAATGTTTGCTTTTCTAAAAGTTTTTATATTTTTTTCTTAGGCGTTCCCCCCTTATTTCTAGGTCTTTTAGAACATGACTAATATGGAAACATGTTAGACAAGATTATATATGTACAACCTATATCATGGGGGGCAGTGAAGGAAGGGTGGTAGAAAATATGGAACTTTTCTCTTTGCATGTAATTGGAAAAAATAAAACTTAGGAGAAATGAAAGAGAATCTCTCTTGCAACCTTTCCAATAAATGCTATCCAGTATTTACTTACAGATCTCATCTATCTTAAAGCATATTGATGTGGGTCATGGGCCATCATGGTTAGAGACCTGCACTTGGATTCACAAATTCCTAGATTCAATTTTTCCCCGACATCTCCTAGTTATGTGAACCTTAGAAAACAAATCATTTAAAATATTAATATTAATAATAATAATAGTTAAATACTCTATAGTGTTTTAATATGTCAGACACCCTACTGAATGCTTTATAACTATCATCTCATTGGACTTTTACACTAATCTGGGAAATGGGTGTCATTATTATGCCCATTTTATAAATGAGGAAGCCAAGGTAAACAGAGATTAAGTGACTTGCTCAGGCTCACTTAGCTAGTAAAGTATCTTAGGCTAGATTCAAACTCAGATATTCTTGACTCTAGGCCCCTTCTTTATCTATCACAACATCCAGTTGCCCTATTTCCAACATCATTGACTGTTTTCTCTACATTATACTAAAATGGCAACTATTTCACAAGATTGTTCTGGGGATCAAATGAGATACAGGAAACATTTTGTAAATGTTAAGACATTTATAAATGTGAGCTTATTGCTACTGCTATATTTGAGCTAGATGCTCAAAGTCAGGTACCATTTTTGTATCTTATCTATATTAACTGAGGATAACAAGATAGTATAATGAATAGAATATGAACCCTGGAGTCAGGAGGACCCGAGTTCAAATATGGCCTCAGAATCTTAACTCTCACTAGCTGGGTAATCTTGACAAGTCACTTAACCCTGATTGCTGCTTATTCAGGGTTATATTAGTCATCCTGTTCAAATCTGACCAGTAGACCCAGATAACTGAAGGAGAAAGAGAGGCATGACTTAATACAGCACCCCCCCCACTCAAATCCAATTCATCTTCTTGTTATGGCATCATCTCTCTCTGATGTCATACTTTTCTTCGAGAATAAAGGAAAAGCATCATCATCATCATCAATATTAAGCATTAGCACAAGGGAGGTGGGTCCCGTCCTTGTATCCCTAGTTGGTTAGTGGAACAAGGGCTGGAGGTGAAGATTGGTTGGTTGATTCTAGTCTTTCATTGTTTAAGTAGATCAAAATGTTAGGTGGCACAGTGGCTATAGCACTGGTCTTGGATTCAAGAGGACAGGAGTTCAAATCCAGCCTCATACTCTTGCCACTTACTAGCTGTGAGACCTTGGATAAGCCACTTAAACCTGATTGCCCCACATAGAGGATTATCTCTAGTCATCCTGATTCCTATCTGGCCATTGGACTAGATGGCTCTGGAGGAGAAAGTGATGTTGGTGACTTAGCACAGCACCCCTCACTCAAATCTAATTCACATGTTTGTCATGGCATCCCCACCCTGATGTTGTGGTATTCTTTGAAAATAGACAAACTTTATTAGACCAAAATGACATCACTATGTTTGAGACAAATTACAGTATGTCAGACTATGGATGATCAATCTAATACGAACTCAGAATGCTTTACCATAAGTTGGGCACAAATAGTTCATGTGATACCTGGAGTTCTAGACTTATTTATATCACTTTCCTTTGAACTGCTTCAATTCTGCCTTCCTCAAAAAGTACAGCACCCTCACTGATGAGGGCACACCATGCTGGGCAGTCATGTGTTCATGTCTCCCATGTTGTACATCAATTCTAAAGTTCTTAAGGAAGACCTTCAGGGTTTCTGTTATTGCTTCTTCTGATCCCCTTGTGAGTGCTTGTGAGAGTTTTCCATAAAATAGTCTTTTTGGCAAGTGTACTTCTGACATTCTAACAATGTGTCTAGCCCATCGAAGTTGCACTCTCTATAGTAATTTTGGAATGCTTGGCAGTTTAGCTCTGGAAAGGATCTCAGTGTTCAGTATCTTCTGCCAGGTGATTTTCAGAATCTTTCCAAGAGAATTTAAATGGAAGTGATTCAGTTTCCTTACATAGAGCTGGTAGACTGTCCGGGTTTCACAGGCATATGCACAGGGGTCAGTACAATGGCTTTATAGAACTTCAGTATGATATTTAGTCTCATACTTCTTTTCTTCCACACTTTCTTTTGGAGCCTCCCAAATACTGAGCTAGGTCTGGCAATGCATTTGTCAACCTCACTGTCAAGGTGTACTACCCTGGAAAGGACACTGCCAAGGTAAGTGAATTTGTCCACAGTAGTCAAAACTTCTTCATTTACTGAAATCACTGATTCCACATATGGATGGTGTGGTGCAAGCTGATGGAGCACCTGTGTTTTCTTGTGCTAATTGTTAGACCAAATTAACACAAGTACCAGAGAATTGATACATATTTAATTGTGTCTCAACTTCAGAGGCTGCACTGAGTGCATAACCATCTTCAAAAAGAAGATCATGTATTAAACACTCCATCCACTGTGATCTTGGCTTTTAGCTTTTCAAATTGAAAATTTTACCATCACTGTGGTGGCTCACGTAGATGTTGTATTCATCCTTAGTGATGGCATTTGATTATGTGGTTGAAAATAAAGACACATCCTTATTTCCCTCTATTGGTGAATGGAAATTCTCGAGAGCACATCTACCATCCAGAATCTGGGCAAGTATGCCTTTATGAATTTGATGTCCATTACTGATGAACTTTTAGAAACAAAATTTTGACATAATTTTCCATAAACCCTCATGACTGAATGTATCAAAGACCTTGGTAAAATCTACAAATGTTGTAATCAGACCTCTGTTCTTCTCCTGGCATTTTCCCTGAAGTTTTTGGGCATCAAACACCATGATTTTTATTTATTTTTTTATTCTCATTTTATACAAATGTTTTTTTTACATTAATAAAATATTCTTGTTTACAAGTAAACAAAATACCCCTCTTCCCCCATGAATATAGATAGACTTGCTTGGGCGAAAAATGTAAAGGGGAGAGAAAAAAATTAAAATAAAAAAATAATAGTAATAATTGTAGATATGGGCAGGTGGCGCAATGGATGAAGCACCAGCCCTGGAGCCACGAGCACCCGAGCCCATATCCAGCCTCGTAAACCCAACAATCACCCAGCCGTGTGACATGCAAGCTCCCTGATCCCCACTGCCCTGCAAAAGCCAAAAAGAAGAAAAAAAAAGACCCAAAATAAAATAAAATAGTAATAATAGTAGGGGTGGCTGGGTGGCAGACAGAGCATTGGCCCTTGAGCCAGGAGCACCTGGGTCCAAATCAGGCCTCAGACACCCAACGATCACCCTGCTATGCGGCCCCAGGCAGGCCACCCAGCCCCACTTGCCCTGCACCCTCCCCCAAATAATAATAACAAAAAATGTGCTTCAGTCTTTGTTCCAACACCAACAACTCTGTCATGGGTGGATCTTATTCTTTATGATAAGTCCATCACAAAAATTATTTCCATATTTTTCCACCATTGCCATTGCTGATCGCAACTCCCTCCTTTCTTATTTCTCCACTACCATGTACTCTATTTTCCCTCTCCTTTCACTCTGACTCTGCTGTCATGGACTGGCTCAGCAGACAGCTCCCTGGTCCTGGGGCCAAGAAGCCCTGAGCCCCCATACCACTCCTTAGGCCCAGAATCCACCTGGCCCCATGGTCCCGGACAGGCCATCCAATCCCAGCCCCTTGCAAGAAGTAAAAAAGAAAATGTGTTATATCTGACCACTCTCCCCCCATGGTCCATCCTTTTCTCCATCACTCACATACCCACCCCTTCCCCCCTGCTCCCCCCTCCTTCTTACTCCAGATGTCTATACCCCATTGAGTATATATGCTGTTTCCTCTCCTAGCCACCTCTGATGAGAGCAAAGATTCCCTCATTCCCCCTTGCCTCTCCCCTTCCATATCATTGCAATAGCTCATTGTAATAAAAAAAAATCTTATTATGTGAAATATCTTGGACTATTCCCCCTCTCCTTTTTCTTTCTCCCATTACATTTCCCTTTTTTCTATTGACTCCATTTTCACACCATATTTTTATCTTCGAATTCAACTTTCTCCTGTGCTTCAACTATAAAAGCTCTCTCTACCTGCTCTATTAACTGAGAAGGTTCATATGAGTATTATCAGTGTCATTTTTCTATGCAGAAATACATGCATTTCATCCTCATTAAGTCCCTCATATTTCCCCCCTCTCCTCCAATCTCCATGCTTCACCCTGAATCCTGTATCTGAAGATCAAACCTTCTGTTCAGCTCTGGCCATTCCAAAAGGAACCTTTGAAATTCCCCTGGTTCATTGAAAGTCCATCTTTTTCCCTTGGAAGAGGACATTCAGCCTTGCTGGGTAGTTCATTCTTGGCTGCATTCTAAGGTCTTTTGCCTTCTGGTATATTGTATTCCAAGCCCTATGAACTTCCAATGTAGTTGCTGCTAAGTCCTGTGTGATCCTGACTGTAGCTCCATGACATCTGAACTGTGTCCGTCTGGCTGCTTGTAATATTTTCTCTTTGACTTGGGAGTTCTGGAACTTGGCTATAATATTCCTAGGGGTTGGTTTTTTGGAATCTCTTTCTTGGGGGGATCGGTGGATTCTCTCCATTTCTATTTTGCCCTCTGCTTCTAGAATATCTAGAATATCAGGGCAATCTGCTGTAGTAATTCTTTGAAAATGATGTCAAGGCTCTTTTCCTGATCATGACTTTCAGGTATTCCAATAACTTTTAAATTATCTTTCCTAACTCTGTTTTCCATATCAGTTGTTTTTTCAATGAGATATTTCACATTTTCTTCTAATTTTTCTTTTTTTTTTGGTTTTGAAGTATTGATTCCTGATTTCTGTTAAATTCATCAATCTCCCTGAATTCTATTCTTTGTCTGAAGGATTTGTTCTCCTCAGAGAGTTTTCTTATCTCTTTTTCCATCTGGCCAATTTTGCTTTTTAAAGCATTCTTCTCCTCAATGACTATTTGAACTGTTTTATCCATTTGACCTAAGCTGCTTTTTAGCATGCTATTTTCTTCAGCATTTTTTTTTGATTTCCTTGACTAAGCTGCTGACTTCATTTTCATGTTTTTCCTGCATCTCTCTCCTTTCTTTTCCCAGTTTTTCTTCCAACACCCTCATTTGATTTTCATTCTTTTTTGAGCTCTGTCATAGCCTGAGCCCAATTTCTGTTTTTCTTGGAGTCTTTAGATGCAGGAGCTTGTGCTTCCTCATCTTCAGACTGAGTATTTTGATCCTTCTTGGGATCATTTGCAAAATATTTCTCAATAGTCTTCCTTTTGTTTTTCTGCTTGCTCATTTTCCCAGCCTGGGCCTGGTTAGGGGTGCTTCCCGAGCTTTTGGGACACTCCCACAAGGGTCTCAGTGTGTGAGGCTCTGTCCTCCCTCCTGGTCTGTGAATGACCATAAGCACCTCCCTCTGCCATGGGGCTGAGTTGGGGGGGGCCCTGCTGTTCTATGGGGGGCCTAGACTGCGATCAGGATCTGAATGTGGTCAGAGCCCCAGAGTCCTGTTCCAGGAGCAGAGGACAGAGCTCTGCAGTCTCTCTTTACTTCCCTCCCTAGGGTTCAATGGGCTCATGCCCTGGGGGCTCCTGCTTACAGGCTCCGCCTGCTTCTGTTTCCTGGTTTAGGTGAAAGACCAAGCTGCTTGCTGTGTGCCCCGAGGGCTGGGCTCCAAGTGCTCACTCTGGCAGATGTCCCCTGCTGTTCCCTCCACTTTGTGCCTGGTGCTCCTCAGGGTGCAGCTCAGGAGACTCCCCCGCTGCTGTGAGCTGTGACTCCCAGCGCCCTGGGGCTGCCTCCAGGAGGCTGAAGTTCTTTTTCTCTTGCGGGCCACCCCTCTGACGGGCTCCCCCTCCTATCCCAGGATGCAGAGCCTTTCTGCTCTTTTCCAGGTGACCTTGAGTAGGAGAACTGCCTCACTGGGTCCCTTTGTGGGTTCTGTCTCTCGAAAGTTTAGTTAGAGTCCTTAGCTGATGAGTTTTGTCAGAGAGCTCCTAAGACTGGATCCCTTCTTGTCGCCATCTTGGCTCCACCCCCCCAAACACCATGTTTGACAGTTCCTCAATCCTTTCTGAAGCCACACTGGCTCTCAGGAAAGTAACCATCTTCCAGGTGAAGGATCAACCTATTGAGAAGGACTCTGGCATGAATTTCACCAGCAATGGCTTAAAGAGAAGCATCCCTATGATTGTCACTAGACAATCTATTTCCATTCCCTTTATAGAGATGGACATTGAAGATATCCTTGAATTCTTGGGGATCACCTCTTCATGCTATATAACTTGGATAATTTTAGTCAAGTTTTGGCTGAGCAATGGACTGCCTACCTTGTAATTTTCAGATGGAATAGAATAACATAGAAGTGTTCAGTTCATCTCTCTAGGATCATGTCTTTATTGTTAATCAATGTGGCTCCTTCTGTAATACTCCACTGGGTAGTTGAGATGTACCATAGGTCTTTGGGCCATAAATAGCCTTCAGAGCATAATATAAACACTTTGGATTTGAATTTCATATTCCTTCTTACCAAGTCAAGACTCCTGCATCTCTCCAAACTTCACTTGTACTTTCCTTTTAATGGAACTAAATGATGTCTTCTTAAAAATGAATGAACTATCCTGATTGGTAAACCCTGTGGAATTTTCATTTTTCATTAAGCAGCTTCTGAATTCCCCATCATTTTCCTTCAAACCAGTATTGATGTTTGCAAATGTTCTGCCCTGGATGAGAAGTGCTGTATATCAAATCTCTGAAAGCTGCTCACTCTATTTCTGCACCATTGTTGCATATGTGTTGGCTCACTTTTCCCTCAATATTAGCAACAAACTGTTCTTGCTCAGAGAGACATTCTAATCTCTTGACATTAATTTTTCCAATAGACATTTTGCCTTGAGACCCTTGCTTTGGTTGAATATGAATATTCAGCTTGTAGAGGATGAGTCCATGATCCATCCAGTACTATGCCTTTGTCACTCACATCCTGTCTATCTCTTCATCATACAATCACATAGTCTATTAGATGCTAATGTTTACAGTGAGGGTGCATTCAACAAGTTTTATTGCATTTAGGTAAATGGAAGACAGTATTGTGATGAGAAAGTCATAAGATTCCTGCATCTTCATTGCTGTTGCTGTTGCCAAGTTTGTTCCTCCCAAGTACGCCTTGCCATGTCTGGTAGTCTGAACTTAGTCTAGCATTAAAGTCACCCAGAATTATAAGCTTGTCCTCTTTTGGTCCATTGATGAGAAGGGTCTCCAGGTCTTTATAAAATTTTTCTTTGATTTCATCAGGGTTCATCCTGATGGGAGCATAGGCATCAATAATGGTGGCATGTCACTTTCTTGCAAGTGGCAATCTCATTGTCAAAAACTATAGCTTACTCCTTTTGGTAGGCATTCAAACATTTTGATTACACTAGTTTTGATTGCAAAATCGACCTCAGTTTCATGTCACTTCCCTTCACTCTGATCTCTCCAGAAAAATGTGTATCCAAGTCTTACTTCAGTAATCTGACCTTCATTTACCAGCCTTCTTTCACTCAGGGCTGCTATTTGAATATGATACCTACTGAGTACTCTTGCAACAAGAGCTGTTCATCTTTCAAGTCTATTGGATCTTGTGTTGTCTATGAGCGTGCACATATTCTATGCTCCAATGGTGAGTGGAATCTTCTCTGAAGATGTTTTTGTAGATTTTTTTTGGTGTTTTGACCACATGGTAGATCCCTGCTTGCTGTGATAATTAGGTCAGGTTTGGATAAACAGAAAATTTTTAGGGCACCTTTTTTAGCCCCTTCCTCATACTGGGAGGTGAGAAGTGCAATCCTAAAAAGGGTTGCTCAGTCACCCAGGGGGCTACTGAATCCTGCTGCTTTCAGTGGGGAAATGACTCCATGACCTGGGCTGCATATGTGCAGGGTTGTGACTAGAGCTTCCAGTGCATCTTCATCTATTACTTCATCACTTGTCTGTTGCCACAGGACTTTTAGATAGGAATGTTAAAGTGGTATGGGTGATGTCTATTGATTTGTGTGTAAATTGAATTTAATTGAGGCAGTCATTTGAAATTATTAGTCTCCCTCTCTCTTCCAAAGTCATTATGTTCCAAAACAGAGTCAAGACAACTATTGATACAGTGGATGACCTTGGCACCTTCGAGGTCTAACCAAATTCTAACTGCTTCACAGAACCTGCTTCAGATGCCTTCCTGGCCATTGGAATAAACTATTCTCATCTGTCCTTTTCACCAGGGGAAGATTTCACATGCTGATGAGTTTGAGATTCCCTCAGTTACCCTCAACCTGGTTTAGCCTGCCTGCTAAAATGGTTTCCTGGAATATATGACTGCTGTGCATTCTCTAGCTTCTTGGGGTCTCAGGTGACAGTTAGGTGGCTCAAGTCAACATCAAAAGTGGAAAGGAGCCCTGAAAAGGATTCAGAAGCCCTCACACCAGAGGTACCAGTCTTCCTTGAACACACCCTAAACCTGGTGTGTTAGGTGAAGATAGAATGAGTATGTCTCCATCAGGAGTAGTAAAAAGAATTCAAGAAACTGTTCTAGTTGATTAGACTTTCAGGAAAGACAGCCACTTAAAAAACTAACCGGGTTTATTTAATATAAAGATAAAAATAACTGGGGAATTAGACAATAGTGTTTAGGTAGTTAGAATGAAAAAAATTGTTTAAAGTTACTGGAAGATTCCAACATTTCTTATTCTCTCCTCTATTCTTTACTCTAGAGTGGAACTTATCATTGTCAGAAATAATAGACATACTTAAAAAAAGGAGTTGCCAGTCAATTGAGAGCTTTCTAAATTATATCTGAATGGGATAATATATAATTCACAAATTTATGTCATTAAACAAAATAGATTTTATTGTCTCCTAAAAGTCAGTCTAATTACTGTTTCTTAGAAAATTAATAAACTCACCTTATAATTTATAGATACACAGTGCATGCATGTATATTTTTATACATACATACATATATATACATACATGCATACATGCATACACACAGGGTAGCCCAAAAGTTTTACTGCAATGTTAAACTGTTAAAGCTTATTCAATCTACTAAAACTGCATAAAACACTTATGGGATACCCTGAATATGCAGAAAAAATCTTCAGTGAGCATTTGCTTGGAATGAGAATACTTCTGAATTAAAGTTCAGGAACAGAAAAATCTCATGAAGAAGTTAGGTAATTCTCTTGTGCTATAATTTGTAAATCATTGAGAAATCATTAAAACCATTTTCATCCTTGTTGCCTTTCTGTATTTGAATCAGATAAAATTAAAACATATTATTTGATTTTAAAATTTAAGATCAAATACCTGATAGACATTTTAAAAAAAGAAATGCATGCTTGTTGTCTTTTACTTCAATAAACTTGTCTGAGGTATTAATCAAGATGAAATTTTTGTTTAACAGCAAAACTATCACAGGATTACAACTTTAACTGGCATATTAGAGAGGATACTTTATTGAACTGATTGGTTTCTAAAAAGAAGAAAAGAAATGTATAAGACATTACATTGTTTACTGGCTCATAACCTTGTATGGATTCAAATTCCAAACACAAAAATTAAATGTCTCTTTGTTCCACTTTGGAAATGTTCTACCCTCTGAATTCATGGAAATTTCTGATTTGCTGAATATTGTAGCTTAAATTCCAATTTTACTAAAAAGAAATATCAATCATTTTCCTGAAGTCAAAGGGAAAATCAGTTTTTTCCCCTATAAAAATGTAGAAAAAGATAATATATCCACCCAGAATTGTTGTGAGCAAGAAGGAGACTTTATATGTAAAGTGTTTATCATAGTGCCTGACATATTAGTTGCCATACACATTTTAGCTATAATAATATTTGTCATTATTTTAAGTGAATAGATGCACAAACTGATATTATTTCCTAAGGAAGATCAACTCATTGGAATAATCACGACAACATAATAACAAAGGGGGCCTGTAACACATTATTTATTCTCTAAGTGGAGAGAAATATCAACTATATATTGCCCCAATTAGCAATGTAAAATCATTTGTAAAATCTTATAGAGGAAAGTAGAAGGTTATGAGTAATAACAACTTAAAAAAATGGAGGGGGAAGATCAAGTTTGAGAAAAACTTGGTTAGCAGTTTAACAAAAATTCCAAGAATATTTATGAAAGTAGAAGGAAGAAACTAAAACATAGAAATGGGAATTTTCATGATTATTATAAGTAATGTATTGTATTATCATGTACACTGTTGAATAAGAAATTATACATATCATATTATAAATTTTCAACATAATGACAATTTTTTTTCCTATAAGCATTAGTAGTGTTACTAATTTATATTCAATCCAACTGTATGGTTCTAGTTGTATTGTAAGAAGGGTTAGAAATAACCCTAAAAGACAACAGAATGAGCATTTTGACTAGACCAAGTATTCACTGAGAAGTCTATGCTGTATTTGACACTATGTGAGGACACTAAGGAACTGCATCTAAAGATATTTGAAAGAAGAGAGTATTTGAGAATATTTGGGAAGCATGTAGACATTATTACTTTCCAGAAAAAAACACAACTGAAATAATATTGGTTTCTAATGATCAATCAAAAAAAGATTTATTAAGTACATATTTTGTGCCAGGCATACTAATGTCAGGTGCTAATCACCAGAACTAGTAACCCATATTACTATTTGCCCATATTGACAAAATCATTATGAAAATAATCAATATGAATTTTGTAGTCATTCTTGATGAAGTTATAAAACAGAGGAAAAGGTTTTTCATAAATGATATTTTGCAGTGGGATCCAGCTTTACAATCATAATGAGGTACCACATGTAAGATCTCATTATGCTTATGATTTGTTGATTATGTGAAATTATTAGAAAGACCCTGTTTCCAATAACTTGTCTCCTGGAAATATGCCAATATCATGGAAGAATCTCTGAAAATTCTGACAATCAATAAATCAATAAGGATTTATTAAGTACTTGATATATTGTGAAAAGTTCAGGTAACAAAAAGACAAAAAATAATATATGCCTTCAAGGAATTTATAGTCTAATAAGGTTCATAACATGAACACATATAACTATATAAGGAATAAATATGTAAAGTGAATAGAAGGTAGCTTTGGAATGAAGTGCAGAAGCTGGAGGAGAGGCTGGGGAAGGTGGAAAAGAATTCATATAGAACAAAGTTCTGAAGGATTTCAGGCATTTAAACTTTAGGTAATTATGAACTCTAAGGAAGGGGGGAGAATTACTGCAAACGGTTTGAAGAAGGACCATATAGCTTTGTTCAACAACTGTTTGATATCATTAAGACATGAAACAAAGTTTTGTATATTGCCAGAGATGTTTGCAAATGTTCATGAAGGTTGTTCAAAGTTCAAATGGAGGAAGAATTTCCTATATAATATTGAATTTTTTATTTAGGGATGACATGGTGCTGATTATCATTGATAATCTTTGATAATGACAATGATAATAAAATAATAAGTATTTTATAGCAGCACTTTAATGTTTTTAAGGTGCATTACAAATCTCTCGCAGCCTCACCACCATAAAAGGCAGATATTTTCTTCATTTTTCAGATAAACTAACTGAGGCACAGAAAGATTAAAAAATCACTTGCTCAGGATTACAAAATGAGAAAGTACCTGAGGACAGATTTGAATCCCAGGTCTTCCTGGCTCCACACTCTATCTATGCCACCACCTGCATAAAGAATTCAGTCCAGCTATCTGCACTGGAAAAAAATGAACTAGATGAAGAAAACTAAATAACTATTGTTCAACAACAATATATATATAGTTGGATGAACAGATCATGGAACTTTTCCAAAGATACCTTGTATAGATACTGAATTGCATGTGGGAATTTGTTTAATGTTATTTTAAAACATTTTTCATTAATCTTACTTATTATCCAACTTTAACTTTTTTTATTTTTAAGATTCATTTTTAAAATATTTGAGTTCCAAAATATATCCTCCTCTCCAGTCCCTTCCCCATCCATTGAGAAGGTGAATAAAATGATATCAAAATTATACTCATGAGGTCATATAAAACATATCCATATTAGTCATGTTGCAAAAAAGCAAGAACGATAAAATAAAAAAACATGCTTCAAACTGCAAAAAGAGTTAATCAGTTTTTTTCTGGAGGTGTATAGAATTTTTCATCATGGGTCTTTTGAATTTTATTGGATCACCATATTGATTAAAATAGCTAAGTGTTTCATGACAAATCCTTCTTAGAATATTTCTGTTACTGTGTACAATGTTCTCTCACCTCAGTATATTTCACTTTGCATCAGTTCATGTCTTTCCAGATGTTTCTGACACTATATCCCTTGACATTTTCTATCACACAATACTATTCCATCACAATCCCTACCACACTCTGTGATTTTCCAGTTGCTGGGAACCCCCTCAATTTCTAATTCTTTGACACAATAAATGGAGCTGCTATAAAAATATTTTTACATATAACTTTCTTTTGACTTCTCTAATATGCAGATCTAATAGTAGTAATGCTGAGTCAAAGTGTCTTTACAATTTTATAGACCTTTGGGCATATTTACAAATTGTTCTCTAGAGCTATGCACAAAGGGTGTAAAACCATGTATTCCTTTGGACCAAGTAATACCTCGACTAGGTTTATATTTCAAGAGATAAAACAAAAATAAAAAATAAAAGGACACATAAACAAAAATATTTATTGTAAGAGACTGTTGTGTATGAGAGTACTAACCTGAGGAAGTAAACCTTTATTATCTGCATTCCATGGGCACTGGAGCATTGTTGACTGGTAATTAGAGAATGCTGCAGGAATTGGGAGTGAACCAAGAACTAAAAAAAAAAAGAGTATTTAAGCTCTTGCTTTGGGTAAAATAAACAGAGAACTTGCCATCTTTATATCCTGCCTCTTCCACTTTCACCTGAGAACTTGAATACAGCTGGACTGAAAAGTCATAGGTTATGAGTAAAGGATAAGTTAGCTGGCAGGCATGCAACAATTTATAATAGTTCTTTTAATGGTGTCAAAAAATTGGAATTTGAGGGAATATCCATCAATTGGAGAATGGTGTTATATAATATGATTGTGAAGGAATACTATTGTGTTATAAGAAATGAGCTAGATGCTCTCAGAAAAGCCTGGAAAGACTTACATAAACCAATTCAAAGTGAAATGAGAACCATTGTATGTAGTAACAAATATATTGTGCAATGATCAACTATGAATGATTGAACTATTCTCAGTGTTACAATGATCCATGATAATTCCAAAGGATTTGCGATGAAAAATGCTCTTTATCTCCAGGGAAAGAAGTGATAAGGGTCTGAAGGCAGAGCAAAATATACTTTTTCTTTGTTTCTTTATATTTCTTTTTTGTTTTTTTCACAGCATGACTAATGTGGAAATATGATTTGCATTATTGCATTTATATAACCAATATCAAATCACTTACTTTCTCAATGAAGTGAAGAGTGTCGGAAGGGAGAGAATTTGGAATTCAAAACTGAAAAAAAACTAATGTTAAAGATTGGGGTTTTTTTGCATGTAATTATGTGAGTTGGGGGGGAGATAAAAATATTAAATAAAATAAAAATAAAACCAAAGGCATTTGATCCCTTGTGCTCACAAGGACTATCTTTTGTACTGGTACTGCAACTGATCATTCATTCCCTTCTGTCCAACAATACTCTCTTCTCAGGTACCGTGATTGGGGATTGGGTAGGGGCAATGGAGTTCCCAAACAGTATTTGTTTGTGCACCTGTGCTAGCATTGTATCTCCTGTAATCTCCTCATCAGTTGTTCAATTTCCTTACTGTCTCTAGGTTAGGAACTTCCAAACCTATTATTTTCAGGTAGTACTGCTGCTACCTTCAATACCTACAGCAAGTGTTGCTGCTAATTGAACTCAGGGCTATCCCTGATGCCAATGTCATAGACCTTTCTATCCAATCTCCTAAATTGTCGTTGGAGTGAAAAAAAAATCTCAGTTCAACCTTTTGTTGGCCAGGTCATGCCATAATTCAGTTTGAGGCATTTTTCTCAAAGTTGTTTGAGTACAACCTAACAAGAACTCATTTGTAAAATTCCCTCTTGTCCATCTTGACTCTTCCTAGTCAATATTTTTAATGCCTCCCTCCACCCCAGATTTCTAGCGAAACATCAAGCTATCTTTTAAATGTCAGTTTTTCTCCTATAATGCTATATGTTCAAACATATAGAAAGTCAGATGGCATATGAATAAGATGGAATATGAATAAGCTTCCTCATAATGCCATTGTATAAAATCTTGCAGGAGAATCATTTTAAAAAGATATTTATGTGATATTAAATATAAAAAAGTATCTATTAATAGAACATAATTCTCTTAAGTTCAGGGAACACTTAATTTTTTTCTTTGTGTCACCAGAACTTTGCCCAACATTCAACAGATAGTGTGGACTTAATACAACCTTGATATTTGAGGGTTAAAACTTTCAAGGAATTCTGCATGACTTTAACATATGCATAGAAGAATTTGTTGGATAACAACCTTTAAGTAGCATTTTCCTCTCTTGAATAATGTTTAATATCAACAAACAGTATAAATAGTCTCTATCCCTTAACTTTAGTTGTGTGACTATAAACATATTTTCTGATAGAATATAATTTGGGAAAGCCTGTTTTCCTTTCCTTTCTTATAACTTTATCAAGGATGATTACAACATATATTTTATTAATATAATAAAATAATAATTTTAGAGAAATGGGTGTCTAACAAAAACGGTAGACTGTCCTTATAGTGGGAATGAATGATTACCAATGAATAACCTACATTGATACCCATAAATGATAAAAAATGCTTTCTCACTCATAGAAAATGGCTGCTTATGAGATTCTGTATCTACTGATATGGAAGATGGCTGTCTCCAAAGATCTAGAAGCATGGGAGTTGACATTTTCCTTGATTTCTATAAATAAGAGAAATAGGATGGTATATTTGGAAAAACTCCAAATTTGGAGCCAAAAGATTAAGCTTGAGGATTACCAATTGTCACTTGCTAGTTATGTGATGTTGGGTCATTCATTTAAACTTGATTATCTCAGTCTTCTTATCTGTAGAATTTAGATAAAAATAACACTCATACCACCTATCTCACAGGGCTGTTGTGAGAAACCAGTGAGATAATGTGTGCAAAGTGCTTTGTAACTATAAAGCACTATATAAATGTCAGCTATTAATAAAGTTTATCCATTAGCTTACAGCTACATTTTAGTGGATGGTCCAAGGCCAGAATTAGAAAGTCGTTTGCATGGGTCATTGAATTAGAGTCATAAAAATGAACTTTATGCCAATTTAAAATTGCATTCTTAGTTTGAATTTTGCCATTGGGTAATATCAAAGAGCAAAGAAAATGCAACAAGAATCTCTATAAGAGCCAGCATGCTAAAGTATCCTAGTGACTGTATATGGCTGGTCTATGTTTTTTAAAAAATCTTAAAACAGATATTTTGAAATGATAATAGATTTCAGATAATACCCAGAGAAAAATTACCAGTCAAAGGAAATAACAAGCAGATTGCTTAGTTAACTACATTTAGACAATAAATATGTATATGTGCATTTAATATATAACATTATTTATATATGTATATATGTTACACATATATTCACATATAATTACAAATAAATAAAATGGCTATATTTATGTTACGTATACATGCATAAATATTGTTATATATATATAACAATTTAAATTAATGAATATACATATTCATTGTGGAGAAGTAATTAAATTTAGCAAAACTGTCATGGAACAATACCTCCTTTCCTTCATAATGAATTTTCTGGAATATATTTTCCTAATGGAGCTTGTTCTCATGATGCTATACAATGAAAGGAATGAAATATTGGTACAAATGGGGGCAATCATTAATACTGACACTATGATTCATAGTAGCATAATTCTGTTTTTTATTCATGTATCATTATATGACTTCATTAAAGTTCACATTTGTGTGTGTGGGGCATACATATTTTCTTCAGGAGCACTGTTCAATTGACTTGGGGCACAATTAAATCACTGCAACACAATTCCCAAGAAGCCAATGGTAAAAAAAAAACAACCCTAGATGTTGCAAAATACTGCCCCTAAAGAGCTGTCACCTCTAAAGGTAAGTTCAGACTTGAATTAGGCTTATTTTTCAAATGGATCTTTGAGGACTGATAGAAAGTTGTAGGTATAATTTAAAAGGGTAATCAAAGAATCTAACTAGCCCCCAAAGTCTTACATTCAATATAAAAATCAGGACAAAGATAGGAATAGCCTGTAGTCACTTAGTAGTACATATCTGTGAAAACATAAGCAGTTTTAAATTTCCTTAGGAAACTCATTTACCACAGAGGATTTGGTTATTCTTTGATTGACTTTACTTCTATAGTTTCCAAGGCATTTAAAATAAACACGTACTTATAGCATTTGGATTAAAATTTAATGACTATACATTGAGTTTATCTTTTTTTTTTAACACTTCAGTATCTTTCTGTTTTGTGTTGTTATTCCTTATATTTCTGTGGGCTTCCAATTTATGGATTCCTATATGGAAATTGAATAATTATGTAAACTATCAAAATAGCATCTACACTTTTGGAATATCTTCATCTTCTGAAGTTCTTATAAGACTTGAATCAGGTGAATTGTGCTATAATGGTGAACCTGACACCGAATTCTGTCATTAAGAGCATGCACAGATTGCCTGGATATGATTCCCCAGTTGGAAGAGGCTAAGGAACTTATTTCTGGGATCTACATGATGATATTTGGTGACAGAAATACTTTGAACAGATTATGGAGTATATGTAGATATTCTATAAATGATTCTAGTCTCTTAATCATGTGTTGAATAAAAATCTTTTTGATTGACTGGAAGCGCAGGCAAAAAACACTAACTGAATAGAGCCTTATCTTTCTTCTCTTGGTTCTGGCTTTCATCTTGTCATGAACCTTTCCTGGCTCATAATATCTGATGTTAAACAGTTTTGTAAGGTGGGGAAAATGTGTGTCCTCTTCACATCAGGACTCCCCTTGTACATTCTCCACACATGAGGAATAATGAATAATGAATAAGAACTTTAGTTCTTTGCCTTTTATTTATTCTTTCTTTGCAGGTGAAGGAAATTGAAGGTTGTGATTTTACAATGGTGTAAAGTTGGGAGTACAGTGGGAGAGAGATACACAAAGAAACAGAGAGAGAGAGAGATAGAGACAGCAGACCGGAGAAGACAGAAGACAGAGACAGAGAGAGAGAGAGAGAGAGAGACAGACAGACAGACAGACAGACAGACAGACAGACATAGTGAGTCATGGTGTATGAAACCAAGAGTTAAAACTGTGTTGAGTTTTGCAGCTAATCCAGTATCATTGCCCTGAGGACAAAGAAGCTATCTTCAGAACTCAATAGAGGCTGTTAGGAGGTTTCATTTAGGAGTGATGCTACATTTGAAAGTGAATTTGATGAGATTAATACTATGTTGAAAATGCATTAAAAGTCAAGGGGGGGCAGCTAGATGATGTAGTGAATAGAGCACTGGCCCTGGAGTCAGGAGGACCTGAGGTCAAATCCAACCTCAGACACTTTATAATTGCCCAGCTGTGTAACCTTGGGCAAGTTACCTAAACCCATTGTCTTAAATAAAAAAAAAAAATTAAAAAAAAGTCAAGGGAGAATGTGCCTCTGAGGTGCCAGGAGGAAATGCTTTTACTTCTTTCTATTTCTTGAAAGCAAATATAAAAGCGAAGTGAAATTAGATGGTTTAGATAGACTCAGAGCATTAGATACCAGAAACTAAGAATGGGGGGAAACACATCTAGAATGTGAGATCAAGTCAATAACAATAGAGAAGAGACACCCAAGTTCTCAGGGTTTTAGGGTCATTTCAACAAAGGACAATATTTGATAAGCTCTCATTTCATGATTTACTCTGAACCAGTCTTCAAAATTATATAAGTAGCAAAGCTTCAGAAAGATATCTCTGAGATCCTCTTACTGAGCTGCTGATATAATCCATCAAATCTTTTTAGCTACCAAAATTCTCTTGCCACTGTGAAGGTTCTCCCCCACCCCCCAAAAACCCCAGTCATTTCTCTAACATCACTGCATAGTCCTCTAAAGAGAGATGGGAAAGTCACAATTCTCACAATGTCCTTTGACTTACTTAATCTATTTTTAATTGCCCCCAGTGTTTTCCAGTATTCTGTCCAACTGAAAGATCCCCTGTGTTTCTTCAGTTCATAAAGCTTCTAATGGATAAACTCCAGGATTTCTAATCGAGAGTTACAAAGCATGACAAAAGCACATGGGGTCATATTATATCATCAGTTGGGCATCTTTGCAATTTGACTTGTAAGAGTTATTAAAGAGTTGAAGTAGACTCTGCTCCAAACTGGGGCTCACTTGGTTTGGAGCCATATTCTAAAATGCCCAGATATCTCAATCCCAGCACTCATTGTGCTTTTATCAAACTTTGGGGAAAGGGTTTTAGAACAATGAAAAACCCTAAAGGCAAGTCATTTTTTTTGAGAGAAGAGAATTTCTTTCTCCTAGAGAATTTTCCCCCTCAGTACCTATTGCTCAGTTTTATCCAGTCTCAGATAGTTAGCTGGGACCACAGAAAATTTAGGTGACTTGCAGAGGATCACAGAGCCAGCATGTGCCAGAAGTGGGACCCCATACAGGTCTGAAGGTCTGGAATTTCCTGATTGAGGTTAACTCTCCCAATACTGTGCCAACTCTGCCTTTATAAACTACATTATGAAGTGTTTATTGAAAATAAGTCTGACCTTAGCTATTTGCTTTTCAAAAATCATTCAGGTGTCTAGAAGAAAGCAATTTGGATACTTGTAATTTTTTTCACCTAAATAAAGAATCCAAATGTGAACATGATATGCAGGAACATTATGGAACTTTATAACTGCCCCCCCCCCCCAGAGCTTCCAAGGTCCATAAAATAATGAATGGATGACAAGGGTACATAAAATCTCACATTGGCTCCTTTGGCAGATATAATCTTGTTCTTAACTCTTTTATGTTTCATAAAAGGGAGAAATTTACCACTTTTCAAATCATCATTCAATTACTAAATGCAGAGCGAGAGCAAAATGCTTGTTCCTTTGAAGCATCAACAAGCTAATTAGGTAAACAAACATTTAATTGGATTTTTAAAGAATGTCTGTTTCTACATAAGTTTCCTTTATACAGGAGTAAGGCTGCCCTTACTCAAAGCCACATGCTTTAACTTTTACATAGTACCTGTGACAGTCTTTCTAGACCCTTTACCAAGTTTGGTTGGTCACTGTGATCATCAGTTATATTTCATTGATAAAATGAACACAATACGGAAACAATTATGTAAAATAAACCTGCAGCTACAAAATTAAGCAATATGATAAAATAATCTTATTTGGTATTTGCATAATGGCAAATTATGCAAATATTTATATAATATTTGTGTAATGAATATCAAATTAACTGAACTACAATATTTTGCATTTGTAAAAGTGGCAAAGTGCACATAGGATATAGAGGAAAATTCTAGTTTCACAATTTAGCATTAGAAAGAACATTTCAGAGTGAGGAATTTAGTCACAGAGCCACTGTGTCTTATTGATGTAGAATCCAAATTCTTTGTACTCTAAATCCAATTATTTTTTCCTCTACATTATAAGCCTCTACAAAATTATGGGTCCATATGAATGATTTAGATTTGAAAAGGGCCTTTTAGAGTGGGGAAACTCAGTCACAGAGAATTTGAGCATTTTGTCCAGGGTCACACACCTAATTAGTAACTAATACATGATTTGCACAAGTCTTGCTAATGCCAAGGCCAGTGCTTTTGAAGAGGTAGCATGATTGAAGTCAAAAGATGGGTTCAAGTTTTATATATTATATTTAGTAGTTATGTGACTATAGATTAGATACTTAACCTCTAAGAGGTTCTGTTTCCATCCTCAGTATAATAGGCATAGAAATACTCTTACTGCCTTTTATGGGAGATATTGCGATTTAGCACAAAAAGTATTAGATAGCCTGGTTCAAGAATCAATGTTCTGGTTCTTACTAGTCTATGTGACCTTGGGCAAATCATGCAAACTCTTCATTTCAATTTCTACAGCTTTAAAAAGAAGAGGTTGGACTAAATGAGCTCTAAGGTTACTTCCAGCTTTAAATCTATGATGCCTATCAGTGTGATATGAAAGCTCTGTAAACTCCATAAAGTGATAAAATGAGTCATTTATTATAAATGAATACTTTATATATAAAGATTTTTGAATCTACCAAAGTGACTGTAAAGTAGGTAAAATATGTGTAGTTAGTCAGCTGAAGTGTTGAGTTTTATCTAAGGTCAAATAGTCAGTTTGTAAATGGAAAAGTAGATCTTTAACTGAATTTCTTTATCTAAATCCAATGTTTTCCACTATACTATTGTCTCTCTCTAAGGGAGCAGTTAGGCCTCACAGTGGATAGAGCACCAGCTCTGGAGTCAGGAGGACCTGAGGTCAAATCCAACCTCAGACTTGACATTACTAGCTGTGTAACCTTGGGCAAGTCCCTTAAACCCCAATTGCCTTCCATCCATCTCCAGTCATCCTGATTCTGCCCAGTGGATCCAAATGGCTCTGAAAGAGAAAATGAGGCTCATGACAGCACATCACCCTCTCACTTAAATCCAATTCACTTGTTTGTTATGGTATCATCTCCCTGATGTTATGGTCTTCTTTTAAAACAAAAGGCAAACATCAACCTGTCTAAAATGAAGGATCCTCCAAAATGAATTAGTTTGGCTGACTGACTCTTAATGTGGCATAGACTGTGTTGAAGTTGCACAGTCACTAGACTTTCAAACTCTAGGACTAGTCACCAAGTAATGAGGACTTGGATCAAGAAGTATCACTATCTTGCTATCAAAAATTGATAGATCTAAATTATTTCTGGTGGTTGTGTTTCAAAAAAAGATTTTTTGAAATGGAAAATCACATTTTAAAAAATCTTATTTTTATTTTGATAACCTTTAGTTTTTTTTATCATTATTACTTTATAATATAATCATCCCCCCCCCTTACTGGCCTCTACCTAGTGAACTATGTAACCAAGGAGGCAAAAAAAGTAGGCAAACAAACCATCAAAAAAAAAACCCGACCAAAAAACCTACAACAATCATGTCTAAGAAAAAATGGAATATGAATCCCCAATAATGCTCGACCTCTGAAAAAAGATGCAGTAGATACACGTTGTTATGTCTTCTATTGAACTAAGTTAAAGAAATAAATGATGCATTTTCTTGGCCAAGAGATATAATTTTGGTGAAGGAAGCATCAAAATCTTTATGGCGTGGTCCCTAGTTTGGGTGACCTGGTGATTGATGAGTAAGAGTAAGTCTAAGTAACTTGTTTCCAGTATGACTATGATACAAAGTGAACCCCCATGGATAAGGATGTTGGCATTGTGTTTGTTAACTGTTTCACCAGTCTCTGATGTGCCACCTGATAATGCAAATCCTGACTAGAAGCAACAGATCCTATTATGAAGAGGAGATTGTTTCCTTGATGTAAAGCCCCCAAAGTAACAACTGCCAGCATCTTTGCCATTTACAAATTCTGGAGCATGTTATCTAGCTTACCTTTCCTGAGGTGGGCTTGTTTTCAGCATCTCTTCCTTAGCATGCCAAACAATGGAGGAGAGTCTGTGTGTCTGTGTAGACACACACACACACACACACACAATCACATAAACACACAAAGGCGTTCTTATTTTGATTTTTAACAAATTTAATCTAAAATTATTGCTTCTTTAATTTATAGTTCTTCTATGATTGACTTATAATTTCCTCCCTTCCCTCTCAAAATGCCAGTATGTAATGAAACAATCATCTCCTCCTTTGCTGTTTCCATTTCAGGTTTTCTAAAAGTTATTCTTTTGAGACAACCTAACTAGAGTCAGACACAAAAGAAATTCTCAGGTTGTAGACCCTCTGTTTAAAACCATCTTGAGAAGTCTCAGTGTGTAAAATGCTACAAATGACTCAAGCTCTATACCGACACCTGTTTCCACTCTTACGTTTTCAATGGTGAAGGTAAGGTAATAGTATATCAAAAAAAGAAGAACTATATTAGTGCCGAGGTTTAACACTCGTCATAAGAAACATTTGAAAATCTTCTTGAAACTCTACCATCAATTGAGGATAAAACACGCAGCATGCCATTCTCAAACTACCCACCAACTCTAAGATAAGTGGCATTTTTGAAAGGGTCTTTGTAAGCTAGATAACATGCTCCAGCTTTGTAAATGACAGAGATGCTGGCAGTTGTTACTTTGGGGGCTTTACATCAAGGAAACAATCTCCATCTCTTCATAATAGGATCTGTTGCTTCTAGTCAGGATTTACATTATCAGGTGGCACAACAGAGATTGGTGAAACAGTTAACAAACACAATGTCGCCATCCACCTGTGCAGGGAACAATAAAAGTAGCAATTGCTCCTGCATCATTCACTTCCTCATGCTGAGCAGCACAGCCCACAACTTTTCACATTATCCCAGAATGAGACTTTTTTAGACAAATTCAGGCTGCTGTCACATCAATGGGAACATTTTGCTCATGTGAAATGAGCACAGCTGTTGGAGAAAATCTTAACAGCATTGGAAATGGGGAGATGGGAGGGTATTGCTTCTTCCCAAATGTTCACATTCCTACCTGCTTCACTTTTGGACAACTGAGCACATCTTCTGTGCAGCCAATGATGCAGAGGGAGAGAGAGAGAAGGGAGGGAATTTCTGTGGAGTATTGAATGTTGAACACTTCATGTTTTTTAATGATGAATTTGGAGAATGTCCCAGATTATACATCTGCCCGAGCATAATAGCTCACACTTCAGAGAATGAGTCTTACAAGGGAGGCAGTGAGAACAACTACACTGATTCACAGTGGGTGGACGGCATTTTCTCTTCTTTCTGTAAGAAGGATCTATCTGTGTTACCCTCTGTCCTCCGCCAATTTAGCTGCTGGCAAATGTTTGCAGTCAGGAGATAGAGTAGTTGGCACATATGCTCAGTTGGTGGAATGCCATGCCTGGGACTCTGTGGAATTCACCATATAGCAATTGCTCCACTGAGAATAGGCTGAGATAGAAGGGTCAAGGAGCCACAGAGAAAAAGAAGGGTATCTCCATCTCCAGGCTATGTCTTTTTTTTTTTTAGTTTTTTTTGCAAGGCAAACGGGGTTAAGTGGATTGCCCAAGGCCACACAGCTAGGTAATTATTAAATGTCTGAGACCAGATTTGAACCCAGGTACTCCTGACTCCAGGGCCGGTGCTTTATCCACTACACCACCTAGCCACCCCTCCAGGCTATGTCTTAGGAGCTTTTTGTGTTTGCTCTTATTCCATCTCCTTCAGAGTCTCACTTTATTTTTGAGCTATAGCCAAAGCATCAAATGCTCATAGAGATATCTGGCAGTGCCCCATGGAGTAAATAGGAAGTGTATCATTCCCCAGTTTTTTCTTTCTTTCCTGGTCAATATGTTCTGTGCTCTGTACATCTTTTTACTAAAAATGCAATTGTTTGTTGAATTATCTGAGTCAGTGTTCTCATTCACTTAGACCCAACACACATAATACAGCTCTGACCCATGTGAGGAACAGTATAAGTGAATTATTTCAGGGTAAAAACATCTGAGACTTTAAGGTAGCCAGAAATAATAGATCATAGACTATAGAACTGGAAGGAGGCTTAAAGATTACTTTAATCAAATTACCTCAGTCTGCAGATGAGGAAACCAAGAAGTGTTTTGCCAAAGTCACATAGGTAGTTAGTGATAGAACGGGGAAAACAACTCAGGTCTCCTGGTTTCTTAATCTTAAATTGGCTATAAAATGTCAGCTTTACTAGCTATCATTATTATGATTG